>NW_008330333.1:2402984-2415428 GCF_000622305.1 Nannospalax galili
AAAAAAAAAAAAGACCAAAAATATATATAAATAAAAAAAATAAAAACCAGGAACTGGAGATATGGCTCAACGGTTAAAAACACTAGCTGCTCTTTCAGAGAATCTGGGTTCAGTTCCTAGCACCCACATGGTAGCTTAACAACCCTCTGTAACTCCAGTTCCAGGGGATCTATAATAATCTTCTGGCCTTGGAAGGCATTGCATGACAGTGGTGCATTTACATAAATATAAGCAAACATGCATACACATAAAATTAAAACAAAATATTTTTAAATGAATAAAAATAAATATTTAATATCTGACATTCAAAAAATCATTTCCAAATGAAGCATTTAAATTTATTAAAACATTTATTTTTGGTTGGGCCTGGTGGCACACACTTGGGAGCCAAAGGCAGGTGGATTTCTGTCCGTAAATCCAGTTCCAGGGGATCCGACACCCTCTTCTGATCTCCATGGGCATTGCATGACACAGGTGCACTTACATGCATGTAGGCAATACACTTACACACATGAAATAAAAATAATAAAATTTTTGGGCCAGGCATGATGCCTTTAACCCCAGCACTTGGGAGGCAGAGGCAGGTCGATCTTTGTGAGTTTGAGGCCAGCCTGATCTACATAGTGAGTTCCAGGACAACTGGGGCTATAGGGAGACCCTGCTTCAAAAAGACAATAATAATAAATTTTTTTAAAAAAATCAAGGCTTAGCCAGGCATGGTGGGTGCCACACACCTCTAATCCCAGCACTTGGGAGGCAGAGACAGATATTTGTGAGTTCAAGGCCAGCCTGGGCTACATAGCAAGTTCGAGTTCCATGACAGCTAGGGGTACAGGGAGACCCTGTCTCAAAAAGACAAAAAAAAAAAAAAAAAAAAAAAAAAAAAAGCAAGGCTGGGGAATCAGATCAGTAGTAAAGATTTATCTAGTACAGACAAGGCCCTGGTTTCTATTTTTAGCACTGCAAAAAAATAATTTAAATTCTTTTTTATTATGTGTATGAGTGTATTGTTTGCATGTATGTAAGTGCACCCATGTCCTGCAATGCCCTTGGAGGTCAGAAGAGGGCATAGTTGGATCCCCTAGAACTGGAGTTATGGACAGGTGTTAGCCACATGTGGGTGCTGGAAATTGAACTGGGCCCTCTGCAAGAGCAGTCAGTGCTCTTAACAACTGAGCCATCTCTCCAGCCCCAATTTTTAAAATTCTAAATTAGCTGGCGTGGTGCACGCCTTTAATCGCAGGACTTGGGAGGCAGAGGCAGGCAGATCTCTTGTGAGTTCCGGCCAGCCTGGTCTACATAGGGAGTTCTAGGCCAAGCTACAGGGAGACCCTGTCTCAAAAAGACATTATATATATATATATATATTAATTAAATTCTAAATCAAGCTGGGGATGTATTTCAGTTGGCAGAGTGATTGGCTGGTATACTTGAAGCCCTGGTTCAATCCTCAGCACCACACAAACCAGCTATGGTAATACTAACACTCAGGAGGTAAAGGCAGGAGAATCAAAAGTTCAAGGTCATCCTTACCTACATATCCATTTTGAAGCCAGCCTGACCTACATGAGACGCTATCTATAAATAACAAGAAGGCTGTCTTTAAAAAGTATTCAAGCTGGGCGTGGTGGCACACACCTGCACACCTGTAGTCCCAGCACTTGGGAGGCAGAGGCAGGCAGATCTCTGTGCGTTCAGGCCAGCCTGGTCTACATAGTGAGTTCCAGGACAGCTGGGGCTACAGGAAGACCCTGTCTCAAAAAGACCAATAAACAAATACAAATAAAAAGTATTCAAGCTGGGCATGGTAGCACACAATTTTAATCCCAATACTCCTGAGGCAGAGGGAGGTGGTTCTCTTGAGTTTGAGGCCAGGTTAGTCTACATAGTTCCAGGCTAACCAGGGATACATAATGAGACCCTGCCTCAAAAAAAAATTTTTTTTAATTGTTTCTGTAGAGCACTGAGTTTTTTAGTTACCCCTTTCTTCCTTTTGCTCTCCAAGTGAGTGTCAGCCCTGCCATACAGTGGCTCTTTCTTCTGCTGAGTACAGTGGCTCAAAGCAACCCAGGGCAAGAGGTCACAGGTCAGAGCTTCTCAGCCAGGTTGACATCCTCTGAGTCTAATGTGGGCAGCATGCATATAATGGGAAAGGTAGGAAACTGCTCAAACTCAGAGGATTCCTCTCCTAGCTGCTTCTCCCTGTCTTGACGGGGTATTTCCCGAGCTGGCAATGCACCAGTCAAAAGCAGACACAGTATCCTCAAAGATCTCAGAGACTCACTGCGGACAGAAGATGTGTTTAGAAAGTGATGAGACCCTTTGGGAACAACATACAACACAAAGCCACATAACTACACACTGAACAGCTCTCCAGTGCCTGAATGAATGAGTGACAGCTGGAAGATCGTCTGCTTCTTGCTCTTCAACAGAACTGCCTTGACTGAGCGTCCATCCTGGTGGGCACACTGTCATCACTGAGAACAGCTTCATTATTTATAGTGAAACCCTTACATGGCTGTGCCCAGCCCAGGGCCCTCAGATGCATGAGAGACATGAACCTAAACACCCCTAATTCTAGTCAACTAGTCAACCCATTCCTGTCCCAAGCTTGAAATACTATCACTAGGCACCACTGAAACCCAGCTCCATCCCCATCACTTCCCTCTTTGCAGCAATAAAAGTAGAAGTCCCCAAACTTCATTCCTGTGAGACTGTGAGTCTTTAAGCTCCTTCCCAGCTCCTCAAATCTCTGCATGGAACTCTCAGAGTGTTGGGCAAAAGCCATTTGATCCTTAACTCCTAATCCTCTTCTCTTTACCTTCCAGCTCTGAATTAGGGATCAACAAATACTTTCTGTGAAGGGCCAGGTAGTAAATATTTAGGAGTTTTGCAAGCCATATGATCTCTTGCTAATTCTCAACGATGTCACTGTAAGTAAATGCAACCACAGAAGAAAAGTTAGTGAATGAGCATCTCAGTACCAATAATTGTTTGTTGTTTGTTTGTTTGTTGAGACAGGGTCTCAGGTAGCCCAGGCTGGCCTCAAACTCTTCATCTTCCTGCTGCCTCCTCCTCCCAAGTGCTAGGATTGTAGGCATGTTCCACTGCATCCAGCTCAGTAGCATGTTCTCTATGGACACAACTGGAGTCTTTTTTTTTTTCTAACCATTTTCATGTGTCACAGAATATAGTGTTAGAGGTACTGTTTGGGGATTTGGGGGTGGTTGAATGGAGCATGGAATCCAACGCCTCGTGTGTGCTTGAAAAGTACTCTACCAGTAATTACATCCCTAGTTTTTTTGTTTTTTGTTTTTTGTTTTTGTCTTTTTGAGACAGGGTCTCTCTGTAGTCCCAGCTGACCTGAACTCACTATGTAGACCAGGCTGGCCTTGAACTCACAAAAATTCACCTTCCTCTGCCTCCCAAGTGCTGGGACTAAAGGCGTGCACCAGGTTCTCTCCTACCATGTGGGTCCCAAGGAGAAAATTCAAGTTGTCAGCCCTGGCACCAAGCACCTTTACTCATTGAGCCATCTTCCTGGGCCTGTTTTGTATTTTGACATAGGGATTCCCTAAGTTGCCTAGCTTGACCTTGACCTGCAGTTTTCCTGCCTGGACCTGAATGGGCTGGGTTTACAGACAAGAATCACCATACTCTACTTGAGTCTTTTCAACCACTTCAAACATATTCTATGGCCATTGTAACAAGTTACTACAAACTAAGTGACTTGAAATAAACTAAATTTATTGTCTGGAGGTTACAAAGCCAAAGGCAGAGCCAGGAACCTATAGTCCTGGCTATTTGAGAGGTTAGAAGCTGAAATGAGAGAGACACTTGAGCTCAGGAGTTAGAAACTCATCTCAAAAAAAAAAAAAAAAAAAAAGTGGGGCTAGAGAGATGGCCCAGAGGTTAAGAACACTAATTGCTCTTGCACAGGACCCAGATTTATTTCCTAGCACCCACATGGCAGCTAACAACCATCTGTTAACTCCAGTTCCAGGGCATCTGATGCCCTCTTCTGGCCTTCATGAACATTGCATAACAGGTACACTTACATGCAGGCAAAACACTCATATGCAATAAATAAATAAATAAATAAATAAATAAATAAATAAATAAATAGATAAATAGATAAATAAATAAATTAAATAAATAAATAGATAAATAGATAAAAAGTTAAAGGGGAGGTGGCTGGAGAGATGACTCAGCGATGGTTAAGAGCACTGATTGCTCTTGCAGAGGGCCAGGATTAAGTTCCCATCACCCACATGGCAACTAACAACCATCTATAACTCCAGTTCCAGGGGATCTGATACCCTCTCTGGCCTCTGTGAATACTATATGTGTGCAGTGCACTTACATTCATGCAGGCAAAATACTCAAACACATAAATTAAAATATTATCGGGCATGGTGGTGCATACCTTTAATTCCAGCACTTGGGAGGCAGAAGCAGGCAGATCTCTGTGAAATAGAGGCCAGCCTGATCTACATAGTGAGTTCAAGGCTAGCTGGGGTTACAGGGAGCCCCTGTCTCAAAGAAAAAAAGAAAAGAAAAGAAAAAAATCGGGAGAGGTAGACCATGCATGACGGTTCATTCCTGTCATCGCAGGACTAGGAAAGTGGAGGCAGGAAGATCAAGAGTTCAAAGTCATCTTCACCTACGTACCCGGTTTGAGGCCATCCCAGGCTACATGAGCCCCTGTAATAAGGCCAGGTAGTGCTGGAGAGATGGCTCAGCGGTTAAGAGCACTTGCCACTCTGGAAGAGGACCTGAGTTTGGTTTCCAGCACCAGGTTGGGTGACTCACAACTACCTGCAACTTCAGCTCCAGGGGTATCAAATGCTCTCCTATGGCCTCCATAGGCCCCTGCATTCACGTGTACAAAACCCACACACAGACTAAGGCCAGCTGTAGTGGCTCACCTTTGTAATCCCAGCAATTGAGAGGCAGAGGCTCAGTCAATAAAAGCACTTGCTGTCGGCCCAAGTTTGATCTCTGCGTTCTATAGGTGTAAGGAGACACCTGACTGCTATAAGCTATCCTCTGACTTCAACATGAGTACTGAGACACACAAATACCTCCACACCATACAATAAATAATTTTTTGGGAGGCAGGGTTTACTATACAGCCCTGACTGGCCTGGAAGTCTCTATGTAAACTAGGCTGACCTTGAACTCACAGAGTTCAAGGATTAAAGGAATGTACCAACATGCCAGCTAAAGAAATATTTTTTAAAAAAATAAACAAAAAAAGGGCTGTCAAGATGGCTCAGCAAGTAAAGTGCTTGTCACACAAACCCAACAACCTGACACCAGTCCCTGGATCTCATGGTGAAAGGAAAGAATCAACTTCTAAAAGTCATCCTCTAGCCATTCCTGGTGGCACACTCCTTTAATCCCAGTACTTAGGAGGTAGAGGCAGAGAGGTCTCTGTGAGTCAGCCTGGTTTACATAGAAAGCTCTAGGCCAGCTGAGGCTACAGGGAGACCCTGTTTCAAAAAGACAAAAATAAATAAATAATCCCAGCACTCAGGAGGCAGAGGCAGGTGAATCTCTGTGAATTCAAGGCCAGCCTGGTCTACATAGTGAGTTCCAGGCCAGCTGGGGCTACAGGGAGACCCTGTCTCAGACTAAATAAATAAATAAATAAATAAATAAATAATAAAATAATAAGTGTTATCCTCTGACCTCCACATACATGCCATGGTATGTGTGTAACCCCCCACTCACACATATACATCAAGGCCAGCCTGGTCTACATAGCAAGTTCCAGGACAGCTGGGGCTACAGGGAGACCCTGGGTAAAACAGAAAAAAAAAAAAAAAAAAAGAAAGAAAAGCAAAACTAAATAGGGGAATTAAAGGGTGTAAATTATACCCAATAAAGCTATTTTTGGTGCCTGGTGGGGGGTCAGTGTTGGGGATTGAACACAGGTTTACACATGTTAAGCACATGTTTTATCCCCAGTCCACAAAACCATTAATAAAACACTTCTACTGACCCCCAAATATGACCAGAAGTCCAGGGGACTGTGGAAAGCATAGAGATCCCCTAAAACAGTGGTTCAAGGCAGCCCAAGTCCAGTTGCTCTGATGCTGCTGCAAACATCGTTCTCTGGATGGGCACTGTCTTCATCTCAGGGTACTGGGGAGCTGCTGATAGAACCAAAATGGAATCATAAGAACCACAGGAAAGCTCGATGTGGTGGCTCTTGCCTGCAACCTCAGTTCTTAGAAGGCTGAAACAGGAGGATCTCTCAAGTTCAAGGCTAGCCTGAGGCTACACAGTGGGTTTGAGGTCATCCTGTGTTTCAATGTGAAAATTTGTCTCAAAAAAAAAAAAACAAGCCTAGGGAATTAGAAAGATGGTTCAGTGGTTAAGAGTACTGGCTGCTCTTGAAGAGGACCCAGGTTTTATTCCCAGCATCCACATGGCAGCCAACCCCCACGTGTAGCTCCAGTTCCAGGGAATCTGATGCCTTCTTCCGGTCTCCATGGACATTGTGTGTATGTATTGCACTTACATACTTGCAAGAAAAACACAAACAAACAAACAAATAAGTAAATATTTAAAACTTGCTAAGGGAGAGCTATGAGCAAGGAAAGCTGCTGCACTTTTTCTTATTTTTATTTTGCAATGCTGTGGCCTCAGTCATACTGGATGAGTGCTCTGTCATTAAGCTACACACCCAGCTCTGTTTTAGATCCTGAACCTACAAACAACAGCACCCCTATGGAGGGGGACAGATTTTTCCTGTTTCTAAACTGTGATCCTATGTGTACCTAGAGTACTGTTCTTTTTTATTCCTATTGCCATATAACACATTTCCACAAAGTTAGTAGCTTAAAACTATATCCATGATTCAGGGCTGAGAATGTAGCTCAGTTGGTAGAATGTTTACCTAGCATGCATCTAAAGTCCGATGTTCCATCCCTACCACCACATAAACTGGGTGTGTGGCAACTGCCTGTAGTCCCATCACTCGGGAGTTAGAGGCAGGAGAATCAAGTTCAAGATCATCCTTAGCTATATAGAGTTGGAGGCCAACATGAGCTATATTCCCTACTGTGTGCCTGCATTATCAATTATAATGAATGAACATCTATATACCAGTGACACTTTGTTTACAGACACAAATGAAGTTTCATGTCATTTTCATGTTTCAAAAAATATTCATTTGGTTTTTTAAATTGTATGTGTTATGTATGTGCCAGAGTGCATGTATGTGCACCATTTGTGTGCAGATGCTCACAGAGGCCATAAGAGGGTGTCAGATCCCCTGAAGCTGGAGTAGCAGGCAGGTGTGAGCCACCCAATGTGAGTGCATGCTCTTAACCACTGAGCTGTCACTCCTGCTTCTCATTTAAGTTTTTTTATTTATTTATTTGATTTATTTTATATGTGCGAGTGTTATGTCTGCATATGTGTAAGTACACTTGTGTCATGCAGTGCCCAAGGACAGAAGAAGGCATCAGATCCCCTAGAACTGAAGTTACAGACAGTTGTTAGCCACCATGTGGGTGCTGGGATTCAAACCTGGGTCTTCTGCAAGAACAGCCAGGGGTCTAAACTGCTGAGCCATCTCTCCAGCCCCTCATTTAAATTCTTTTTATCATATCACAGTGTAGGTCAGAAGTCCAGGCAGTATAGGTAGGCTGGACTCTATGCTCAGGATCTTTTTTTTTTTTCTGTCTTTTTGAAACAGGGTCTCCCCAGCTGCCCTGGAACTCATTATGTAGACCAGGCTGGCCTTGAACTCACAGAGATCCACCTGTCTCTGCCTCCCAAGTGCTGGGTCTACAGGTGTGCGCCACCAAGCCCAGTTGTCAGAATCTTACTAGATTAAATCAAGGTATCTCGACTGAGGTTGCTATTCACCTCTGGGACTTGAGATGGTCTTCCAAACCTACTGGTTGCCTACAGAATTCTCCTTTCAATTCTTTCTGTAGAGCTGAGGTCCCCACTGTCTCACTGACTTGTCTAGAGGCCACCCTCAACTCCTATCTTCAAATCCTTTTCCCATTATTCCCTCCATCTAAGCAACATCCCTCATTCCAGTCCTTCTTTCTCTGCGTCTCTTTGTGTCTGTCCTCATCTTTCTTTTTTTTTATTTTTTAGTTAAAAAATGTTTTAAATTTTATGTATATGCGTATGGGTTTGTTCAGGAGTGCGGGTGCCCCGGAAAGCCAGAAGTTGGCATCAGATCCCCTGGAGCTGGAGTTAACAGGCACCTATGAAGCCACTAGATATAAATGTAGGGAGCCAAACTCAGGTCCTCTGGAAGAAGAGGTACAAACTCTTAACAGCCAAGCCATTGCTCCAGCCCCATAGATCTATTTCTTTAAGGCTGAGTATCATTAAGTTGTCCTAGCCCTGTTCTTGAACTTCTGGTCTCAAATAATCCTCCTGCATCAGTCTCCTAAGTAGCTGAGAGTACAGGTGCCCACCCTTGGGCTTTCCAGCTCAAGCCTTCTCTTGCTTTGACTTCCTAACATCCTCTTCTCCAAGCACCTGGAGAAAACTGCCTGTGAAGGACTCATATGATTAAGTCAGGCCCACCAAATGACATTTCTATTCCAAGATTACCAATCACAGGAGTCACAGATTTGCAGGTTCTACCCACACTCGTCTACAGGGGATTAAAATAGGATGAGGAGTGGGGCAGAGTAGCATATACCTGTGATCCTAGCATCTGGGAGGCTGAAGCAGAAAGATCATGAATTCTGGGCTAGCCTAGGCAACACTGGGAGTTCAAAATCAGCTTGTACATACAGAGACTGTGTAATAGGAAAAAAAAGAAGAATCAGGGGTCAATGGGGGTCATATATGTGAGACTGTTACACAGGGAGGGGTAACATGAAGGAGAAACAGCAAATTAAGGGACTTTCTAAGGACATACAGAAACCTGGAGGTAGAACCTGTGATGGTTAGTGTTAATTGTCAACCTGACACAATCTAGAACTACCTGGAAAGGGCGTCTCAGTAAGGGATTGACTAAATCAGGTAGGTATATCTTTGGGGAATTGCCTTTATTTTGTTAGCCTTTATTTTGTTAATTGATGTGGAAAAATCCAGCCTAAATATAGGCAGCACTATCTTTGGTTTGGGTCCTAGATTTTTTTTTTTTTGGTCTTTTTGAGACAGGGTCTCCCTGTAGCCCCAGCTGTCCTGGAACTCCCTATGTAGACCAGGCTGGCCTTGATATCACCGAGCTCTGCCTGCCTCTGCCTCCCAAGTACTGGGATTACAGGCGTGTGCCAGCACACCAGGCCCTATGGGTCCTAGATTTTTTTTTTTTTGGTCTTTTTGAGACAGGGTCTCCCTGTAGCCCCAGCTGTCCTGGAACTCCCTATGTAGACCAGGCTGGCCTTGAACTCACAGAGATCTGCCTGCCTCTGCCTCCCAAGTACTGGGATTAAAGGCGTGTGCCAGCACACCAGGCCCTATGGGTCCTAGATTTTTAAGAAAGGAGAAAGTGGACTGAGCACAAGCATGCATGCATGAATTCCTTCTCTCTCTGCCCTTGACTGTGGATAACATGACTAGTTAGTTGCTTCAAGGCCCTACAGCCTTGTTTTTCCTGCTATGATGGATTGTAACCTGAATTGTGAACTAAAATAAACCCTCTCTCACCTAGGTTGCTTTTGTTGGGGTATTTTATCACAGCAACATGACTAGAACCCAGCAGGGATCTATGTCCCTAACTTCAATTTGAGGATTTTTCTTACATATACACATACTAGGAACAGGAAGGGATGGACCAGTTGGCCTTTTGTGCCCTGGTACAATCTGTAAGAAGCCAGAACCTTCTGACCCTAAAGGAAGGACACCAGTTATTGGAGCCAGAATGTGACCTATAGAAAGAAAACACCAGTGCCTGGGAAAGGACCAAGTATTCCCAGATGGAATGAGGGTCAGATGCCCCTGTTCAATGCCCTGGTTCCCTTTAGTCTCCCAGGGATCTCTGGGTCAAAAAGGCTGGAATCCCCGACCACTAGAGGGCGCCTAGCACACATGCTGCTTTGTGGGACAAGCACCCAGGAACACATGGAGAAAAACCAAGGCAGTTGGTAGTGGAGTGGTACTCTCCTGCACCCCAAAACCCTACAGACCAGGTGGTATCCAGCTTGTCTAGGGATTCCAGAGAGCTGGCCTCTGAATGCTCACTTCCATCTAACTGGGTCCAAATTCATTTTGGTCATAAGCAAGCCCCTTCAAAGCTGGCTGCTGAAGATGGTTGGAGCCCATCTGTGTCTTGTCCTCTGTCCCCTGCCTCTGCTCCTGCCTTGTCTCTATCAGCACACCCTGTCCATCTTCTTTTGAACATTCAGCTCCTCCTCCTACACTCAACTCTGTCCCTTAGGGATTTTTCCACTTGGGAAGGTCTCTGCTTCTCAGTGTGCTAACAGGCAATCAATACAACTGAGTATCTGGGCAGCATCACCCAGGAGCACCCCCTTTGTAAACATTCAGTTCATAGCCACATGCTGGACTATTCCTGATTCAGACAGAAATGGCTGTGTAGTTGTCTCAACTGATTCTCTGTTAGCAGGTGGAGCAGTTATAATAATTACAGTAATTCCACTAGGAGATACTGGTTGTGATGACACGTGCCTATAATTCCAGTGTTTGGGAGACTGAGGCACAAGGATCTTGAGTTCAAGGCCAGCTTGGGCTACCTTGAGTCTCTCAAAAAAGAATGAATGAAATCCTAGCAAGTAGACCAGGAGTCCAAAGCACGTAGATATCAAAGACCCTGAAAGAATCAGCATCAGCAGTGAAGACTGGGACCAGAACTGAGGTACCTAGCACTCAGCTGGGCCGCTCTCACCATGAATGAAGGAGGAAGGAGCCTTAGGCCACTGGTTAATATAAAAGAAAGTCAGCCAAGGAGCCAAAGGGGTGTGGCTAGAGAAGGCCAAGGAAGCCCACAGTAACCAGAAGGGGATGTTTTGGGTTCAAGAGAAAGGCAGGGAGCAGAGAAGTACAGGAGAGAATAAGTGGGGGTGCTACCTCCAGGTACCCCTAGGTAGCTGATTCTCCTCCCATGTTGTAGACAGAGAGGACAGGGTAACAGTGGAATGCCAAGTCCCTTCAAGTCTTTTTTTTTTTTTTTTCCAGTGCCTAGGATGGAATCCAGAGCTTTGCTCAAGCTAAGCAAGTGCTCTATCATGGAGTGACATCCCTGTTTCTCAAGTCTCTTATGTCACTAGGATAGAATGAATTGGGACCAGTCAGGCTAGAGAAGGGACAGGGGCTGCTATGGTGATTAACTGAATGGACTACAAGGTGGGAGAGGTAGCCTGGGAACTAGGAGAAGCTCTCCCTGGGGAGGGGCAGGCTCAGCTCTCCTGGGCATCCTGGGAGGCAAATGTGTCTGGTGGCTGCAGCATTTGAGCAACCTCCAGTAAATCTGATGCTGCTCTTGCAGCTTAGCTTGCTTTATCTTTGCTACATTCCAAGTCCTACTACCAGATCCAAGCAACTTGCTGTCCGTTGTTACAGCTGATCAGTCCCAGAACCTAGATTCTGGCAGGCTCCTTTGGTGCCCTGTGAACTGCCCTGGAGAATGGCTTCCACATTGGCTTCTGAGCTCAAGAGTTCACTTGGTGGCCCAGCTGTGGTCAGAGATAGCTAGGTGCTAGAGGAAACTCCAGCTGGGTACATTGAGAGCTATGGCGGGAAAGTCCACTGCCAAATGTGAAAAAAAGGTCATGTGCTAGGTGGTATATAATTTATGCTCTGTGGTCCAAATGTCAGTGTGCCCAGAGGTTTTGGCTTCAAGTTTAGGGCAAAAGGGTAGAAGAAGTCAAGATGAACTACTGGGCACGGGGGAGGGGGTTGGGGCCTGGGGGGTGGCCAGACAGGGATGAAAAGGCAAAGGAACTGGATTTGGATGGTTCTGCCTTCTACCTAGCCCTCCAGGCTTTGAGTCCCTACTGCCCATTCCTGGAGGAGCTGCCATGGCCACCAGAACATTGAGGGTTAACATCTGCTTGGTGCAGAGGCCACAGCAGCAGCAGCAGTAGCTGTGCTGCCAGTAACTCAGAAGCTGAAATGTGAGAAGCCTGACGCCAGGAGCAGGGCTGGAAAGGGCTGGGAAAGGCTGAGAGCAGAGCTGGAGGAGAGAGGGTTTCCCTAGCAAGAGCCAGAACAGGCTGCCTGATCCTCCCTTCCTTGGCCCAGATCCCCACTACACAACTGCCCCTCCTGCCTCAGCCTGGCATCTCTGGTACCCACTCAGGGTGGCTCATGGTCATGGCCAGCATCCAAGCCCTTCAGCCACCAGGCAGCAGGTCCATGCTACAAATGTGAGATGGGGAAGTGAGCTTGTTTCCTGCAAAACTCAAGAAAAAAAAAAAAAAAAAAAAAAAAGTCATTTAAAAAAAAAAAAAACCAGTTTAAAAAAAATTCTGTGAAAAACAGTCTAGGCTTTTT
>NW_008330333.1:2415583-2420166 GCF_000622305.1 Nannospalax galili
CGGAGCGAGAGTCACAGTGATAAAATGAGGAGTGGGGAATGAGGTTGTTTCCCAAAAAAACCAAAAAAAAAAAAAAAAAAAAAAAAAAACGGTGGGAGGTGGGGGCGGGGAATCCTTAAAGACCTAACCTCAGTCTGAGCCTGGAGGGCCTGCATATTCTACAGAACTGAGACTTGGGAATGTCCCAGGCAACAAATCTTTTTGCCACTCAAGAGAAACATGAGGATCCCAGGTCTGGGTGCCAGGGTACCTTTGCACAAAGACTCTGGGCATACAGCAAGAACCAACTAGAGGCACCAGGTGCTAGGCACAGTTGAGCGCTCATCTCCATTCTCCCACCTGATCCCATATCCACCCTGTGAATAGACACTGTTATTACGATTCCTAGTCTACAGATGGAAAACAGAAGCTCAGAGAGATTCAGAAGCTTACCTAAATACCACACAGCTAGAGAGTTAGCAAAACTGATTTGAAATTGGGCTTGTTTGACAAGTGGATTCATACCCACCATACCACCGGGGAAAATGGGGGAAGCAAAGCTCATTATTATGTGAGCACAGGGCTATGTGTTGATCCAAGAAGTCAAGGAATGACTTGGGTTTCAGCAGCCCTGAAACCCAAAAGAAGTAGTCAATGAGAAACATAAGGGCCTAGCACTATAGACTATCCCTTAAGGGATGGGAACAGCATCTAGAGGAAACTGGGGAAAGCCTGGGCCCAAGATCTGGAAGTGACTCTGCATGCAGGAGAGACCTTCTTTGATCCCCTTATATAGCCTCCGTGGCCACAGTAACCCCCCCACACACACACTTTTAAAGACAGGGTCTCATGTATTCCAGGCTGGCCTCAAATTCACTATATAGCCAAGGATGGCCTTGAACTTCTCATCTTTCTGCCTCCATTTGCCAAGTATTGGGTTTATAGGTGTGGCCACCACACCCAGTTTATGTGATACTGAGCATCAAACCCAGCACTTTGTGCATGCTAAGCATGCCAACTGAGCCACATCCCCAGACCCACAGATCACTTCTGAGCAGGTGACAAGTCATCACCTGGATAGATCACAGGCATTTCTGAGGTTTGGGGTTAGTGTGATCCTGTTTGAAGAATCAGCAACATATGCTACAGGATAGCACTCTGTCAAGCAATGCAGAAAATGACCAGAAATGTAGATATCACAGCCACTGTGAACCAGACAATCTCAGCCTCAATGCCTGGGCCACCTTGTGACCATGACTCTCCCCTAGTAGCATCAGTTTCCTTGTCTGTAGATGGGAGGGAATGGCAGTAGCTACACTGAGAGTTGCTATGAATTCTTCCCTTCCTTCCTTCTTTCCCTCCCTTCCTTCCTTCCTTCCTTCCCTCCTTCTCTCCCTCCCTCCTTATCTTTCAGGACAAGGTGTCATATAGCCCAACTGACCTTGAACTCACTACATAGCTAAAGATGACCTTGAACTTCTGAGGATAAGCTTCTAAATCCTGTGTGCTGAGATTATAGACATGGGCATGCCAGTTTTTTTCCCAAAGTATTTTTCAAGTTTTAAAAAAAATTACATAGTGTGTGTGTGTGTGTGTGTGTGTGTGTGTGTGTGTATGTGTGTGTACGTGCACATGCGTGCAAATGCCATGGAATATGTGTGGAGATCAGAGATACAATTTGTGGGAGTTAGTTCTCAACTTCCTCTGTGTGAGACCCAGGAATTGAATTCGGGTCAAGATTGGAGGCAAGTACCTTTACCCACTGAGCCATCTCACTGGCCCTCAAAGATTATATTTTATTTTTAATAAATTAAATAAATTTTATTTATTTGGGGGGAGGGTCTTTTTGAGACAGGGCCTCCCTGTAGCCCCAGCTAGCCTGGAACTCACTATAGACCAGGCCAACCTTGAACTCATAGAGATCTGCCTGCCTCTGCCTCCAAGGACTGGGATTAAAGGCATGTACCACCACGCTCAGCTATTTTTAATTATGTGTCTGTGTGTGAGTATGTAATGTGCATGTGAGTGCAGGTGTCCACTGAGAGGGGGAGCTGGAGTTAAGGGTGGTTCTCTCCATCCTAATATGGATGTTGAGAACTGAACTTGGGTCCTCTGCAAAAACAATATATGCTCTTAAGCACTAAATCATCTGTCTAGCCACCCCTGCCATGCTAGTTTTATACAGTGCAGAGGACTGAACATGGAGTTTCATTTATGAGGCATGTGCCACTACACCCAGCTCCTTCTGTTTAATTTTAAGCTAGTCTGCCTGCTATAAATGTCTGTTTAAAAAGAAGAAAAAACTTGGGGCTGGAGAGATGGCTCAGCGGTTAAGAGAACTGACTGCTTTTGCAGAGGACCCGGGTATGATTCCTAGCACCCACATGGCTGCTATGAACCATCCTTAACTCCAGTTCCAGAGGAATCCGAAGCCCTTTTCCGACCTTCGCGGCATTGCATGACACGGGTGCACTCACATACATGCAGGCAATATGCTCATACACATAAAATAAAAATAATAAATTTTTTTAAAAGAAGAAAAAATTTTGAAATGTTAAAAAGTAAAAATTTTCAAAAGGGAACAAGTTGGGCCAATAAGATATCTCAGAGGGTAAAGGTGCTTGTCACCCAGACTGACAACCTGAGCTCTCACCCCAGAGCTCACATGGTGAAAAGATAGAACTAACTCCTGTAATTTGTCTTTGTCCTTCACACACACAAACACACACACACACACACACACACACACACACACACATAAAATAAAGAAGAAGAAAAGGAACAATGTACTGATCCACACTACAAGGATAAATTTCAAAAATATTATGTTATGTGAAAGAAGATATTCACAAACAACTACATATTTATTTGAAATTTCTAGAATAGGAAAATTTAAAATGGTAAGAAAGTATTCTGGTAGTTGCTAGGGGAGTACAGAGGAATGAAGAGTGATTGTTAAATGGGTATAAAGTTTCTTCAGGGGGTGATGAAAATGTTTTGAAATTGGTTAGTGGTCTGAAAAAACATTGGCAACTGATTACTGCTAGGTAAGGAAGAGCTGATCTTCCTAAAACACAAGACTCTATATAGGCTGACTAGACCTCAGTGGATGGACTTGTACTGGGGAACGTCTGGGGACCCAGACTTGACACATTGGGCCTTAACACAAATAACAGAGTATATTGGGTTGGGGGGGCTATAGGAGGGTGTCATTGGGGATGGGGGTATAAAGATGACTAAGATTGTTTGAGATGTTCTGTATAAAATACACAAAAATTCAATAAAAACAAATTTTAAAAATTGGTTAGTGGTGATTGTTGCAGGACTCTGTAAGCACACCAAAATCCACTGACACTACAATTCAAAAAGATAGATTTTATAGTATATGAACTTTCTTTCTTTCTCTCTATGGTCTAGGGATAGGAGCCTGGGTGTTTTTTGGAGGGGGGTATTTTTGTTTGGTTGTTTTTTTGAGACAAAATCTCCCTGTAGTCCAGGCTGGCCTGGAACTTACTATCAAATTCACAGAGATCCCCCTGCCTTTGTCTCCAGAGTGCTGGGATTAAAGACATGCACAACCACATTGGTGGAAGCCTAGGTTTTGATCATGCTAGGCAAATTCTCAACCATACAGCTACATCCCCAGCCCTCTCAATCTCCAGCCTTCTTAATCTGGTGGGGGATGGTTGAAATAGGGTCTTCTTATACAACCCAGACTGATCTTGAACTTGCAATCTTCCTGCCTCAGTTTCCAAAGTGATTAGGTATATACCACTATGGCTTGTGCTCTGTCTCTGGGCCTTTTGCCATTGGTGATTGAACCTATGGCCTCAGGCATACTCTCTACCACTCTACCATTCAGTTATATTTCCTAGCACTCCCTCCCCTTTTTGAGTCAGGGTCTTGCTAAGTTACCCAGATTGTCCTTGAACTTACTCTGTAGCTCAGGTTGGCCTTGAATTTGAATCCTCCTGACTTAGCCTCCAGTGGAGCTGGAATTAGAGGCATCAGTCAATAGGCCCTGCTAAATATCTATTTTTACTCTTTTTTAAAAAAAAATTTTTATGAGTGTTATGCCTGCATGTAGGTAAGTGCACCCGTGTCTTGCAATGCCCTCGGAGGACAGACAAGGCTGTCAGATCCTCTGGAACTGGAGTTACCGACAGTTGCTAGCTGCCATGTGGGGGATGTGGGTGCTGGGATTTGGACCCAGGTTTTCTGTAAGAACAGCCAGTGTTCTTAACAGCTGAGCCATCTCTTCACCCCCTATTTTCTGTACTTTTAAGTCAATACCCTCCTTCCATGGCATAATCCAAACTTTATGTTAGGATCCATTGTCTGTTGTTATTCATTCTCTTCTATCTCTAAATAATAAGGCATTAATCCTGTCTCAGTATAGACTCATCTTCTGTTTCTCACTGCCCAACTTAAGGCCAAGCACATCTTCTGTATTATTAGATGAATGACAATTAATATACACAGCTTCTATCCAAAAATATGTGAAATCTGGAGACTATTAGCTTTCCATTGAAGAGGGAATTTTCTTCCACTTCTATGAATTAATTTTATGGAAACTAATTGATTTGTGGATAAGTGGAAACTCT
>NW_008330333.1:2421239-2470732 GCF_000622305.1 Nannospalax galili
TAACTGCTGAGCCATCTCTCCAGCCCTTTTATCCTTTTTTTTTTTTTTCAGCAAAGTGTGTGTGAGTCATTTGTGGTAGTACACACCTTTAATCCCAGCACTTGGGAGGCAGAGGCTGGCAGATCTCTGTTGATTGACTCCAGCTTGGTCTTTGTTGAGAGCTCTAGGCCAGCTGAGCTATAGGGAGACCCAGTCTCAAAAAAAGAAAAAGAAAAAGTGTGTGTGTATGTGTGTTGCACGTGATCCATGTATGAGTGTGTGGGTGCACTTGCTCAGACATAAGCTAGAGCAGGAGACTGGGTCATTTTCTGTTGTTCTTCACTTCATTGCCTTGAGACAGGCTCTCACTGAACTTGAAGGAAGTTCAATATTCTGGCTAGTTTGACAAACCACTGAGCTCTTGGAATCTGCCTGTCTCTGACCCACAGTGCTGGAGTTACAGGCATATGCAGCCATGCCTGGTTTTTTACCTAGATGCTGGGGATTGAACTTAGGTCCCCATGCACACTGTGTTTGTTGAGGCTCTCCAGTGGAACAGAACCAATAAAATGAATGTTAAAAGGGGATTTATTAAGATGATAGTCTGGGTGGTTCAACAATTGCTATCTTCACACTGAGAATCTGATAGTTATTCAATCCAAGAGGCAGTCTTGACTTGGTGCTAAAAGTCTAGAGGATTTCTGAAGAGCCAATGGTCTTTAGTCCACAATGGAAATCCAAAAAAAAATGAGTTCTGATAACAGCAAAAGAATAAGAATGTAGCGGCAGTGACAGCAAAAGAGTAGATGAATACATGCTCAGTATACAAAGGCAAGGAGACAAAAAAGCAAAGCCTTTCCCTCATAACTCCTGTTATCTGGGCTGCCACTGGAAGGGACTGCCCACATTTGGGGCACGTCTTCCCACTTCAAATAACTTGATCAAGATAATCTCACAGGTATGCCAAACAATTTAGCTCTTAGTTATTTCCAGATCCAATCAAGTTGATAACCAAGATTTAACTATCACACAGAGCAAGTCCTCTTATCCACTAAGCCATCTCCCTAGTCCCCTTTTCCCATGTTTTGATTGTTTGTTTTTTGTGGTGCTAGAGATTGAACCCAGTACTAGGGCAAGCATTCTACCACTGAGCTAAAGCCCCAGCTCCCAGCTCAAATTTTAATTTTTTTTGGGGGGGGGTTATGTTTTTTTTTTTTTTTTTGAGACAGAGTCTCCCTGTAGCCCTGGCTGACCTGGATTTGCTATGGAGACCAGGCTGGCCTCAAACTCACAGAGATCTGCCTGCCTCTGCCTCCCGAGTGCTGTGATTAAAGGCGTGTGCCCCCACACCCAGCCTAAATTTTAATTTTTTATTATTTATTTATTATTTATTTGTTTATTTTTTGTCTTTTTGAGACAGGGTCTCCTTGTAGTCCCAGCTGACCTGAACTCACTATGTAGACCAGACTGGCCTTGAACTCACAAGGATCCACCTGCCTCTGCCTCCCCAGTGCTGGTATTAAAGGCGTGTGCCACGATGCCCAGCTTATTATTTATTTTTTAGTTTATGTATATGCTTGCTTGTACATGTACGTTGTGCATGCAATGCCCTTGGAGGCCAGAAGAGGGCATCAGATCCTCTGGAACTGGAGTTATGGATGGTTAGCCACCAATTGAGGGTGTTGAGAACTGAATCTTGGTCCTCTTCAAGAGCAGTCAGTGCTCTTCACTGCTGAGCCATCCTCTCCAGCCCCCGCCCTAGCTCAATATTTGAAAACTACCTTAAAAAGCTCAGAAAACTTGGTTCTTGTTACCTTGTCCTTCAATGCCAGTAAGTCAATCATATAATAGAAGAAACCAGATGAACATATTTTTTAGAAGTGTTGACACTCAGAAGACTGAACATCAAGGACCTGGCAAAGCCAAGGAAGGCTCATGCATCACATTGTGTGCACTGGGGATATGGATGAGTGACCAGATTGCTATCAGTCAAACAGTAGCCATAGACTGCTGTGTTGATTGATATAGCGTACCCATTAAAGTCCAAACAAACAAACTGAACCCAAGACCAGGGATGGAGACTAAAACAAGCACACATGCAAATGGCTCTAGAAAGACTTTGGTGCGGAGGGGATGGGAGCTGAGATTGGGAGGAAGGACTTGGCTGGAGTGTAGGGATGGGCTAGTGCACAGCATCTGAATCAGGGAAATCACAGGAGGAATCAGCCCAGAGACAGCGGGTTCATTCTAACACTCCACCTGCCTCCAGCAAATTCCAGGAGGTGCTTTGCTTTAGGGGTCCATGAACAGCAGCAAAATCAGAAAAGCCCATTATTTTGTATGCTACCTATAAGAAAAATAGAAACAAAACTTAGGTGAAGCCTACCCTCTTTACTTTGGAAGATCCTGACTCTCCAAGTGTCCAAGAGGCTCTGCTTTAAGCACTGGGTCTCCCCTTCTAATAAGCTCCAGACCCTGGAGCAGCCTTCTTCTGACCTACCATCAGCCTCCAGGTGTCCAGGAGGGACCTGCCAATGTTAAAAGACCATATATGCATCTGCTGTGGAAGGGGCTGAGGGCTGCAGCTCCAGAAAGGGCTACAGGCCCCTCCTCCAGCCCCAGGTAGAGCCTAGGGTGTAAGGGCAGGGCCTCCCAGAGGGCAGGTCTGAGCCTGCAGGCTCTTCAGCTGAAGTGCACACGCTGGGACTGAACTGTGTTCTTCCATCCATTTCCGGCCCCTCTGCCTGCCTCCTCCCCACCTTCTCCAAGACAATACTGAGATAATATAAAACTCCTTGGAGAGTTGGGTCTGGTGGTGCAGGTCTGCCATCCCAGCTGAAGCAGGAGGATCTCAAGTTCAAGGCCTGTCTTGGCTGCAAAGTGAGGTGCCTGGGCAACTTATTGAGGCTTTGTTTCAGAATAAAAAGAGATCTGAGGTCAGGTTTGGCAATATGGTGCAGTTGGTATAATGCTTGCCTCCCATACTTGAAACCCTACTGGGTTTGATACCCAGCACCACTTAAACTAAGTGTGGTGGGACACATCTGTCATCCCAGATGGGAGATGAAGACTGAAGGATCAGAACTTCAAGGTCAGACTTGGCTCTGTGGCAAGTTTGAACCTATGAGATGCTGTTTCAAAAAAAGAAAGAAGCCGGGCATGGTGGCTCACGCCTTTAATCCCAGCACTTGGGAGGCAGAGGCAGGCGGATCTCTGTGAGTTCGAGGCCAGCCTGGTCTACATAGTGAGTTCTAGGTTAGCTGGGGCTACAGGGAGACACTGTCTCAAAAAGACCAAAAAAAAAAAAAAAAAAAAAAGAGAAACAAAAGAGGAGCTGGGCTGTATTTTAATGGTTGAAACCCTGGGTTCAATGTTCAGTATTAAAAAATAGTAAAATAAACTGGGCATGGTGGCACATGCCTTTAATCCCAGCACTCAGGAGGCAGAGGCAGGCAGATCTCTGTGAGTTCAAGGCCAGCCTGGTCTACATAGTGAGTTCCAGGTCAGCTGGGGCTACAGAGAAACCCTGTCTCAAAATGACCAAAAATAAAAAAAATAAATTAATTAAAATAAAATAAAAAATAGTAAAATAGTGATGAGTCGGGTGTGGTGGCACACACCTTTAATCCCAGCACTTGGGAAGTAGAGGCAGTCAGATCTCTGTGAGAATAAAGGCAGCTTGATTAAGGTCAAGGCCAGCTGGGGCTATAGGGAGACCTGGTCTCAACCGCCCCCCCCCCCAAAGTAATGAATAGAAAGGGGCTGCCACTGTGGGCATGCACACTCAGCATAGAAGCACATCTTTGCAGACTGTACAGAACCCAGATGTAAGTCAAGAAAAAGGACCTGGACATTAGTTATCTTGACTATATCGCCTTTGGGCCAGGCATATGCCAAGAGATTTGCATGCACTGGCTCTTTCAATCCTTAAAAGTATCTCAGGAGATTTCATAGATGAAGAAAGTGAGCTTCCAGGAGATTAAGGCAGAGACTTAACCAAAAGCACTACCTGGTAGATAAAAACTCATAAAGCCAGGCACAATACCAGGCACAAGCCTTGGTAGCCAGTACCACAGTAGCAGCAAACAGATTTTAAATTTGCTCCTTTTGGGCCCCTACTCCCATTTTTTTTTTTTTTTAAATATGATTCTAGGAGTATAGCAAGCCTTTGTGCTGAGGGCTTCTGATCCACACCCATGCAGTCAGCTACTTAGAGACCCCTTCAGGGATGAGCTGGGAGCTGACTCAGACTGAGAGGGCAGCTGGGATCTTGCTAGAACCCATTGAAATTTGCAGGCATATGCTATCACAGTCTCCCCTCTGGAAGTGCTGGCCTGAGAGCAAAGTGAATGCAGAGGAAATCTGGTTAGGAGATGTGAGCCAGCATCCCAGGGACATTGCGGAACCCTGGACCCAGCTAGTTCTTGGCTCTTGGAATTACTGGAGCTGTTAAGTAACTGGGGTCTTTTAACCTACCTGTATAGCTTCTGCTTGTCCCTGCCCCAGGCTGTCTCAGTAGAGACTCTAGTTGTAGCTTTTGGGTTGAGTCAAGGTCCAGACTCTGGTAGGGGTGACCAACCTAGCATCCCACTCCTAAAGCAGTTCCATTGCTCTATTGACCTTCACAGCTGACATCTACTTTCAGAAAGCATTTCTCCTCCTGGAATTCAGCCTCCAGATGTCAGATCCCAGGCAGCGGCCAGAGGCAGAGGCACAAGGCTCCCCCCAGAGTGAATCAGCCACATTCCAAAGGTGCAAACGCAAACAGCCACGCCTGCAGCAGCCTGGGGCTGCAGACTTCCTCCCCAGGCCCCGCAGCCCCACACCCCCTCCCTCTTGCCTCTTCTCTGCCAGACCAGGCTTTGGGTTTCCTTTCCAGAGACATTCTGCTGGCACTGGAACACACAGAAAAAAGCCACTGGGGCAGGAGACACCCTGAGCTGCTCGGCTGCTGCCCCTGGACCAACTGTTGACTCCATCCTGGACCCACTCACAACACTGTCAATATATATGAGCTTGAAAATTTGTTCAACACTACTTACTGAGCATCTACTATGAGGGGAACAAGATAAAGATGAGCCTCTGACTTCATGGAATGCAGTGGAGCAAGAGAGTCAGACAAAATTAAGTACATAGAAAAGAATTCCAAGTGTGGGAAGAGTTACAAAAGGACTGAGACAGATGACAAAGTGGCAAGGGGAGGGTGATGAGGTGGGGAGGCCTCTTTGGGGATCATATGTGAGCAGAGGCCTGAAACCACCTCTTTCTAGACACTTCTTGGTGATTTCTTGAGTACCACCGCAGTCTCCCCCAATGAATTTCCCCAAAACACCCACCAAGTTCTTGAGTCTTCTTGTGTCTTCCTGCTGCAAAGTGGGACATCTGGAAGGTTTTCTTTTGTTTTTATAAATTTATTTATTATAGGGATAGAAATGGCTCTGCGGTTCAGATGCTGGTTGTACTTCTAGAGAACCAGTGTTTGGTTCCCAGCACCCACATGGCAGTTCACAGCCATCTGTAACACCAGTTTCAGGAGATCCAATGCCCTCTTTTGACCTCCTTAGGCATTGCATGACTGGGGTGCACTTACATACAGGCAGGCAATACACTCATACACATAAAATTAAAGAAAAAAACAAAACAAAACAAAAGAACACAAACTGCTCTTTCAAAGGATGCAAGTTTGGTTCCTAAGCACCCACATCAGACATCTCACAATTACTTGTAAGTTCAGCTCTAAGGAATCCAACACCTGCTTTCATAAAGATACTTGCTGCCTGACATGCAAAATTCAATCTTCCATCTCTGAAATCTTTGTAAAGGTAGAAGAGAACCAACTTAAAGTTGTCCTCTAATCACAAACCCCCCACAACAAAACAATAATAATAATAATTTTTCTTTTAAATTACCTGTACACGTGCGTCTGTGTGTGGGTTTTTGCGTAAGAGTGCAGGTAAACTGAATCCTCTGGAGCTGGAGTTACAGGTAGTTGTGAGCCACCCAACATGGGTGTTGGGAACTGAATTTGAGTCCTCTGCAAGAGCAATATATGTTCTTAACCAGTAAGCCATTTCTTCAGCGCATAAACAATTTTTTTTTTGGCTACTTACGGTAAGTTTATTACATGATTTTTTTTTTTTTTTTGCTACTAACAATTTATTTTAAAAAGTTTTGAGGATCGAACTAAGGTCCTTAGGCTCATACAGCAAGCACTTTACCTGCTGAACTGTCTCACTAGTCCCCTGGATGGTTTTCTCCAGCGCTTTAGTGAGACAATTCCTAAAACACACAATGCACACTTGACAATTACACCATTGTATAAGATTCAGTGGTTTTCAGGCTATTCACAGTATTGTGTGTTTATCACCACAGTAATTTCAGAACATTTTTCATCATCCCCCCAAAAAACCCTGGAGCAAGGCACAGTGGTTCATGCTTGTAATCCCAGTACTCAAGAGACTGAGGCAGGAGGATTACTGTGAATTTAATGTCAGCCAGGGATACACAGTGTTTCAGGCCAGCATGGGCTGTTGAGTGGGATCTTGTCTTAAAAATACCAAAACCAGTGCCAGGCGTGGTGGCTCACACCTTTAGTGCCAGCACTCAGGAGGCAGAGGCAGGAGGATCTCTGAGTTCAAGGCCAGCCTGGTCTACATAGTGAGTTCCAGGATAGCTGGGGCTACAGGGAGACCCTGTCTCAAAAAGACCAAAAAAACAAAACAAAACAAAACCAGGGCTGGGGATGTAGCTCAGTTGATAAAGAGGTCTGCCTAGAGAGCATCAAGCCCTGGTTCAATCCCTAGCACCACATAAACCAGCTATGGTGGTACATACCTGTCCTTTCAGCACCTGGGAGGTAGAGGCAGGAGGATTAGAAGTTCAAGATCATTCTAGGCTACACAGAAAGTTCAAAGCCACACAAGTCTTCATGAGACCCTGTATTGAAACAAAACAAAAAATGCGGCTGGAGTCAAGTGCTTGCCAAAAAAACAGGAGGACTTTCTGGGCATGGTGGTGCACACCGTTAATCCCAGCAGAAGCAAGTGGATTTCTGTGAGTTTGAAGCCAGCCAGGGCTACAAAGTGAGACCCTGTCTAAGAGAAAAAAAAAAAAAAAAAAGACTGGAATTTTTTAAAACTTTTAAAAATATATTATTTTACGTGTATGAGTGTATTGCCTGCATGTATGTGTCATGCAGTGCCACAGAAGTCAAAAGAGGGCGTCAGATTTCCCTGGAACTGGAGTTAAGGATGGTTCTTAGCTGCCATGTGGGTGCTGGGAATTGAACCCACGTCCTCTGCAAGAGCAGTCAGTACTCTTAACTGTTGAGCCATCTCTCCAGCCCCAAGATTGGAATTTAATCCCTAGCACCCACATAAAAAGCTAGGAGCAGGAGCAAGAGCCTATAATTCCAGTGCTGAGGAAGGGGGAAATAGGCTCTCTGGGGTGCACCATTCAGCCAAATCAGTGAGTGCTAGGTTCAGGGCAAGCCCTTGCCTCAAAAAATACGGTGGTGCTGGCTGGGTGTGGCAGCAACTATCTGTACCTATCTTTTTTTTTTTTTTTTTTTTTTTTTTTTTTTTTTTTTGAACAGGGTCTCCCTGTACAGTTGGCCTAGAACTCCCTATGGAGACCAGACTGGCCTTGAACTTGAAGAGATTCACCTGCCTCTGCTTCCCAAGTGCTGGGATTAAAGGTGTACACCATCATGCCCAGCCAAAAAAATGCGTTTTTAAAATATTTTATTATTTTTATTTTACATGTATGAATGTATTGCTTGCATGTACATAAGTGCACCTGTGTTGTATAATGCCTGAGGAGGTCAGAAGAGGTCATTGGCTCCCCTAGAACTGGTGTTACAGAGGGTTGTTAGCCACCATGTGGGTGCTAGGAATCCAACCTGGGTCCTCTGGGAGAGTAGCCAGTGCTCTTAAGCACTTAGCCATCTCTTTAGCTCCCCCCAAATACCTCTTATATAAAATAAAATCTTAAAAAGGGCTGGGCTTGGTGGCACATGCCTTTAATCTCAGTGCTGGAGAGACAGAAGCAGGTGGCTACATAGTGAGACCCTGTCTCAAACAAACAAACAAAAACTTTAAAAAATAACAATAGGGGCTGGATGGCTGCCCTTGCCAAGGACACTGGTTCAGTTCCCAGCACCTACATGGTAGCTAACAATCTTCTGTAACTCCAGTTCCAGGGTATCTGACACCCTCTTTTGGCCTTCTCAGGCACTGCAAAAATGTGATGCACTTACACATATGCAGGCAAATACTCATACACATAAATTAAAAATAAAATTTTTGGGTTTTTTTTGAGACTATGTAGCCCTGGTTGTCCTGGAACTCACTATGTAGACCAGGCTGGCTGGTAAACTCACAGAGATCAGCCTGCCTCTGCCTCCCAAGTACTGGGATTAAAGGTATGAACTACCATGCCCAGCTAAAAATAAATAAAAATTTAAAAATAATAAAAATAGGAGGCTGAAGTGATGGTTCAGTGGTTAAGATCACTGGCTGCTCTCGCAAAGAACCAGGGTTTGGTTCCCAGCACCCACAAGGTTGCTCACAAGCATCTGTACTCCTGTCATGGGCACTGCACAACAAAAGTACACTTACATACATATAAGCAAAACACACACATTAAAATAATAATAATAAAATAAAGTGGAGTGATAGAGGAAGATACCCAACATCAATGTCTGGCCTCCACACATGTGCATGCACATAGGAATACATACACAGACACACACACAGACCCACAGACCAGACAAATCTTGTTTAACAGTGACTCGTCCCCAGTCCCCATCCCCATCCCCAGTCCCTACAACCCACACCTATTTCCTGTCTCCATGGATTTGCTATTCTAGACATTTCACACACACAAAAAGAAGCATACATCTGGCCATGGTGGTGCATGCACAAAGCCCTGAGTTTGATTTCCAGTACAACATAAAACTTGGTAACTATATGGGGTGACAAACACCTGTAATCCCCAAACTCCTGAAGTAAAGGCAGGAGGATCAGGAGTTCAAGTTCATTCTTGGTTACATAAGTTCAATGCCAGCCTGGGCTACATGAGACAAAAGTGTTACCTGGAGCTGGAGAGATGGCTCAGTGGTTAAGGGCACTTGCTGTTCTTGTAGAGGACGACCTGGGTTCAGTTCCCAGCAATCACATGGTGACTAATAACCACCCAAAACTCCAGTTCCAGGTATGAGACATATAAAGAAAATGTACTCTTTTTTTTTTTTTAAAGATCACTATATTTTCAAAGTTCCTTCATGTAGCAGGAATCAATGCTTCATTGCTTCCCATGGGTAATAAGGGCAGTAGATCACAATTCATGCACTGATGGATACTTGTCAGTCCTCATAAAAGCTTTATAAAATAGGACATTTGGAACCAGGTATGGTAGTGCACACCTATAATCTCTGCACCTGGGAAGATGAGGCAGAAGAATTTCATATTTAAGGCCATCCTGGGCTATACTGTAAGCTCCAGGTCAGCCTCAGCTATATAGTGAGACCTTGTCTAAAAAAGAAAAAAAGGTGGGGCTGGAGAGATAACTCAGTTGTTAAAAAGCACTCACAGCTCTTGCAGAGGACCCGGGTTTGATTCCCAGCACCCAAATGGCAGCTACGAACCATCCTTACCTCCAGTTCCAGGGGAATCCGAAGCCCTCTTCTGACCTCCATGGCACTGCATGAAATGGGTGCACTCACATACATGCAGGCAATACACTCATACACATAAAATAAAAATAATAAAAAATAAATTAAAAAGAAAGAAAAGCAAATGTGATTGTTAGGAGATAAGTGAGAAGGATGTGTTATTTTGGGCTAGGCGTGGTGGTGCACGCCTTTAATCCCAGCACTCAGGAGGCAGAGGCAGGTGGATCTCTATGAGTTTAAGGCCAGCCTGGTCCACATAAGGTTGAGTTCCAGGACAGCTGGGGCTACAGGGAGACCCTGTCTCAAAAAGACCAAAAATAATAATAATAAAAATTAAAAAATAATAATAAAATATTTTTTAAAAAAAAGAACACTGGCTGTTCTTGCAAAAGACCCAGGCTCAAATCCCAGCATCTGCATGGCAGCTAATGACTGTCCATAACTCCAGTTCCAGGGGATCTGACACTTCTTCTGATCTCTGAGGGCACTGCACAACACAGGTACACTTACATGCATGCAGGCAACAGCAACACACATATACATATAGAATAAAAATAATAAATATTTTTTAAAATTTTCAAAGAAAATGCTGGGCGTGGTGGCACACACCTGTAGTCCCAGCACTTCGGAGGCAGAGGCAGGCAGATCTCTGTGAGTTCAAGGCCAGCCTGGTCTACATAGTGAGTTCCAGGACAGCTGGGGCTATAGGGAGACCTGCTTCAAAAAGACCAAAAAAGAAAAAAAAAAATTCAAAGAAAAACAATAGTAAGTAAACAAAAACAAAATTTCAGGAGGCTCAAGGTAAACCCAGAGTCTGAACCAAACATCCAATTTAGGACAGAGCCTTTGACCCAGTGCTATGTGGCCCTTAACCTAGATGGAGTAAGCTAAGCAGGCCCCAGAGGGGACCTGCCCATCCAGCTGAATCCTCTGGGTACAGCACCAGGCATAGCTGTCTGTGAGGACTCTCAGTGAGGTGGGCAGCTGTGGCAACAGGAGTCCTAAGCCCCCTAATGAGGGACTTGCATGAGATACTTTGTAACTGAGCATGCCTGGGTGGGATGGGGTGGGAAGGTGGACAGGGTTAGAGCCCCAAGGTTATGCTTTTGGGCACTAGAACAAATCCCACCAGGCCAGAAGGCTTAAAGCAGGAAGATGAGACATTATGCTTAATTTTATCAAGTGATAACTAGTGACAAGTATCTAGCTGTAAAACTGGCTCTTTAGACAGGTTCTTTGACTATGGCACTTCCCTCCATCAGCATTCAGCATCATTGAAGACACTGCAGGACCCAGAGCAATAGGCCACCAAAGGTAACAGGTAGAATCAGACTCCCCTTGAATCTACCTGGAAGAGCTGCAGTAGGTGGACTAGCCAGGAGTATCCAGTGAGCCCCTAACAGTATACACAGTGTGTTCAGACACCAGGTATCACTGTCAGGGATTATTAGAAAGTCTAAGGATATACCCTTGGGAATACCTGCTTTCATAGGGTCACAGATGGGGACTGGTAGGGGGGACTTTAGGAGGTAAGAAGCATCCTGAAAGCAAAGCCATTTAGTGCCAGTCTTGGTGGAGAGGAGGTCACAGTCCTGGTGTGAGGGTCCCTTCTTGAGGGTCAGTGTAAGAGACAGCACTTGGGCCCGGCATAGTGGTGCACGCCTGTAGTCCCAGCACTTGGGAGGCAGAGGTTGGCAGATCTCTGTGAATTCAAGGCCTGCTTGGTCTACATACTGAGTTCCAGGACAGCTGGAGCTACAAGGAGACCCTGTATCAAAAAGACTAAAAAAAAAAAAAAAAAAAAAAAAAAAAAAAAAAAAAGACAGCACTGGAAGAAGAGACCCAGCACCCAGCTCAGTTGTGTATGGATGACCCAGGATGGCCTACTGTTTTGAGAAACTTGGCAGAGGAGAATTGGAGACAAGGCCATGGCTGAAACGTTTATTTTAAACAGAGGAGATTCTCTTGTTGATGACAGTGCTTGTAGAGATTGGAATGCATTTAAATTCAGTCATGGAAAACAATTATACACACCAGGCTTCCATCTCAGAGACTGCAGCAAGGTTCCAGAAAAGGGGTTCTTGGCTGCCTGGCTGGGAGGTCCAGGACAGTGGGTTCCAAGGTTTAGTCAGAGGACCATGTGCATCACAGTCACTTGGGGAGCTTGTTAAAAAGTCTGTTCCCGGGGTCCCACCCTGCTCTTTCAGTTGAGACACACAATGTTGACAGAGAAGGGAAGACTCTTGAGAGACAATGTCCACAGCTGCTGCTTCCTCCTCCTCTTCCTTTCTCCTCTTCTTCGTCATCTTCTTTGTCATCGTCTTCTTTTTGGTATGTGGTGTGAGGGGGTGAAGAAGCACTTGTGTACATGCTTGTGTAGAGAACAGAAGTCAACCTCAGGTGTTGTTCCTTAGGTGCCTTCCACCACTTTCTTTTTTGTAAATTTATTTATTGCGGTGGGGGGGGGTTGCATGCCATAGCACATGTACGGAAATCAGAGGTCAACCTATAGGAGTTGGTTTTCTGCCATGGGGGTTCCAGGGATTGAATTTAGGTCATCAAATTTAGCAACAAACATCCTTACTTGCTGAGCCATCTTGATGGCCCCATGATTTCTTGTTTGTTTTGTTTTTTGAGACAGTATCTCCCTGTAGATACTGGCCTGGAACTCACTGTGTAGCCCAGGCTGGCCTCAAGTTCACAGAGATCAGCCTGCCTCTGTCTCACAAATGCTGGGATTAAAGGTGTTTTTTGAGGTGGAGTCTGTCACTAACCTGGAGTTTAACAAGTAGGCTAGGTCAGCTGGCCCAGGAATCCACCTCTCCCCACCTCCCCAATTCTGAGATTCCAACTGCCACCACTTTCCCAAGTGAGATATCTCCATAGCTTTCCTATGGTTTCTTTTTTTTCTTCTTCTTCTTTTTTCTTTTTTGAGACAGGGTCTCACTATGTAGAACCTGCTGGCCTGGAACTCACAGAAATCTGCCTGGTTCTGCCTCCTGAGAGTGCTGGGATCAAAACTGTGCACCACCACACCTGGCTTAAGATTTTATTTTTATGTGTATGAGTGTTTTGCCTGCATGTATATATGTGTGCCAAATTCCTGCCTGGTGCCCAAAGAGGGTGTCAAATCTCCTAGAACTGCAGTTACAGATGGTTGCTAGCTGCTACATGGGTATTGGGAAATAAACCCAGGTCCTCTACAAGAGCAGCAAGCACTCAATCAGAGTCATCCCTCTAATCCTCAGATTTCTTAGAGATGCAAGACAAGGGATTCATATAGTACCCCAGCTTCCCAAACAGAGACCAGGTTCCTAACCTAGTCACATTTCAAACTAGAGTCTAACAGGCCAGGAAAGGTAGTTGCACCAAGCTGGGAAGGGTTGAACTAGTTAAGAATCTAGACAGGTCACGGACCTATCTTCACTACAGCAGGAAGGTGCTTTTCTACCCAACTTTCCATTGATAGGAACCATTACAACAGTCTTGGAGCCCAGAATGGCAAGGAGGCCTTTCCCACCCCTAGGGGATAGCCAGCACAGAGTCGATGGGCTTTATGTGTAATTTAATCACTCCAGGCTGGGAGAGGTGGCGGTGATTCTGCCTGTTTGGCGTCAGACACAGCCTGCCTGGCTGACACTGTCTTTGTTACTGCTCCAGAGTATTCAGCCATACAGGCTCCTCCACCCACACCCTCTCCCCTCACCATCTCATCCATGCTTCCTCCCTTCCACCCTCCCTCCCCAAAGCCACCAGTACCTGGCTCCAGAGACTGGAGAGGTGTCAAGTGCTTCCCAGACAACAAAAGCATCTCCCAGAATAGATATGGGTGATGGCTCTGCACACCCTTGTTCTGTGCACTGATTTCAGAGACAGGCTGCAAGGTGGTCATTACAACTGGCTGGTCCACAGAAACAAAGGCCCTGCCTGGCCATCCTTCACCTTTGGAGGTCACCCCACCACCAACCCTAGCACTTAGGGAGGACTAGTACTGAGGATCTCTCCTGGCCAGTCACCCCACCTGGGTCTCATACATGTATTTCAGACAGTTCAGTCAGTCTTCAGTCTCAGATCCCAATGCTGGTCTGTTCACTGCCAAGCTGTGTGACCTTGGGCAAGTGACTTAACCTTCCTGAGCCTGATTTTCTCCCAGATAACAGGAGGGACCACTTCCAGCTGTCTTGATGATGAAAAACAAAATATGCACAAAGCAATTAACATGTCACCTGCTCAAAACCGTGAGCCACAATCATACTAATGCCATTGTTTTTTCCTTTTTGATCTTTTTGAGACAGGGTCTCCCAGTAGCCCCAGCTGGCCTGGAACTCTCCATGTAGACCAGGCTGGTCTTGCACTTAAAGAGATCTGCCAGCCTCTGCCTCCAGTGTTGGGATTAAAGGTGTAGCACCACCACACCCAGCTACCTTTTTATTATTTTTCTCCACTCCAGTGATACCAGGCTAAACCCCGTGGATCTGGAATCCTTTCGAAGGATTTCTACGAAGAGGTTTTTTTAGACAAGGTCTTATGTAGCCCACAAAGGTTTCAAACTTGCTTGTGGCTGGGAATGACCTTGAATCCTGATGCTCCTGCTTCCACCTTCCAGAACTGTGGGTTTACAGGCGTGCATCGCCCAGCCGGGTTTTATATTGGCCCGGAACTACTGGACCAGCTGTGTTGCGGTCCCCAGGCCCCATCTTCTAGGTCTGTTTTTATTTTTTGTCTTTTTGAGATAGGATCTCCCTGTAGCCCCAGCTAGTCTGAAACTAGCTATGTAGACCAGGCTGGCCTCGAACTCACAGAGACCTCCTAAGGGCTGGGATTAAAGGCGTGCACCACCACGCCCGACGTCTTCTGGGTTTTAAGACTGTCTCATCTGACAGTCTACAGCTTCTTAGTCCCACGGTGGTCCTTCCGCCTAGAACCGAAGATCCAGGGCAGGGCTGTTGTACTTTTCACTCCAGCATCTTCCGAGCCAAAGTGTATTGAGTGAAGAAATGCCTGCGGCCACGCCTGGAATCCTGACTCCGGGCTGGAGGAGACCAGACCTGGGGACAAAGCTCCGTCACACCTGCACCCGCAGGCGCCTCCCAACTGGAGGCTGCACAGCCCGCCCGCGGGGTGACCTCCCAGACGCGCCTGGCCGGAAGGAGGCCTTGTACGGGGCGGGGCGCCCGAGAATAGCCACGCCCTCCGGCCGCAGAGGCGCCCTCCCGCGCGTGGGCGGAGCCAGCAGTAACCGGGCCGCCCCGATCTTCCGCTCTCTAGCGGCTCATTCATATTCATGAGATGGCGAGGGCGGGCCTGGCTCTACCGCGGCGCCCCGCCCTGGTCCTGGGATCCCGCCCCGGCGGAGGCTCCGGCCCCAGTGGGGCGCCCCCGGCTTCCGCCTTGGGGAGGGAGTTTCCACTTGGTCACGACTCAAAAATGTGTCGCGGTTGTTCCTGCCCCGGGGTAGGGGAGTCTCCTCCCTGGGAGTGCAGGAGGGGCAAAGCCAGGGAAAGAATGGCTCCTCCCCCCTGGGGGAAGGTCCGTAGGCTCGCGGGACCGACCCTCTGCTAACTCCAGGTTGCTGCCTCTGAATAATCCTTTTTCTTTTTTCCGAGGATGGGTTTTGAATCCAGTACCTTTTGCATGGTAGGCAAGCATTCTAACCATTGAACTACATCTTCGATCGTAGTCGTCTTTCAAAACAATAGTTTAACTTTCCTAGCAAGTAGTTCTTGTCAGACCCTGTACCCTTCCTGTGAACTACCTTTTAAGCCTCCTAACAGCATCAAAAAGTAAAAACAACAGCAACAAACCAACCAGTGTTATCATACAAGAAACTCAGAACAGTAGAGACTTGACCCTATCTCGCAGCTGGCCTGGTGCTTTTCTACCACCCAGCAGCAACTGAGGCTTTCCCTAAGGCCCTCCTGTCTTGCTGGGTGTAGCCAAAGGGTGAGTCTCAATGCCCAGAGGTGAGAGAGAAGCTAAGTCCCAGGAATGCCAAGACACCAAGGCAGAATAGACATAAAGTAAAATGCAGGCCCTGGGGACAGTCAAGCATTCCAGCAAGCACTGTCACTTCTGCGTACCAGTCCAATATGACTGCACAAGTTGCATGTCCATGGAGCCAGACTGTCGAAGGAGTCCAAGAACTCTTCTAAGGGTGGAGTAGCCAGCATAGACAACTCTACCTGTAGTATCATTCTTCCCATACAGCATCTGGGACTGCATTCCCAACTTGTGAAATTTGAGCATTTCAGACTCTAGGACAGATCTGTCTCTCAGAAAGTGAATGTATTGCAAATTTCCAAGATCCAGTTAGGTCCCTCAGCTATGTGTCCTGGACTTTTCTCCCTTGGCTCTGTAGGCAGGTGGTATAGCCAGGCCTTGATTCTCTAAGCCTGCCTTTTCCCTTGAAGAACAACCAGGGCTACTTCCCAGAATAAACACCCCACCCATAGACAGCCCCAGCCCTGCAGGCTCAGTGGGCCAGGCCAGCACCAACCAGCGCATTGCTGAATTGTTGCTCACAGCTCATGAGGACTACAGCTGAAGGTTAATAAGTCATCCTGCTCTCATTCCTTCTATCCCTCCTTTTACCTGGGCCTTGCTCAATGTGGGTTGCAGCTTCAAGCATAATAATAGCTACTATTTATTTCTTCTCTGTCCCAGTCAGACACTGGCTGAAGCCTTTGCCAAGAGCTTTTCACTGAGCCATACACAGCCTCATCATAAGGGACCCTTTGGACTGCTGCTTCACAGCAGTGCTTGCATAAAGATAAGCATCAGAGTTTGAGATCTGTCACCATTTATTCAGCTTGAGTCCTATCATCTCTCCTGTCTGCAACACAAGGACTTAAACTCAAGAGATCTGCCTGCCTCTGTCTCTGTCCCTCAAGAGATCTGCCTGCCTCTGTCTCTGTCCCAAGTGTTGGTAATAAAGGTCTGTGCCAGCATACCTAGCTTTGTAACATAAACATTAAAGCTCATTTTTTTTTTTTTTTGGTCTTTTTGAGACAGGGTCTCCCTGTAGCTCCAGCTGTCCTGGAACTCACTATGTAGACCAGGCTGGCCTTGAACTCACAGAGGTCTGCTTGCCTCTGCCACCCGAGTGTTGGGATTAAAGGTGTGCACGACCACGCCCAGCTAAAGCTCATTTTTTTAAAAATTGTTTTTATTTTGTCGGGATTGGTAGAGCACACCTTTAATCCCAGCATTCTGGAGGCAGAGGCAGGTGGATCTCTGTGAGTTCAAGGCCAGCCTGGTCGACATAGTGAGTTCCAGGCCAGCTGCGGTTACCGAGAGACCCTGTCTCAAAAGATCAAAAAAAATTTATTTTTATTTTATGTATATGAATGTTTTGCCTGCATGTAGGTAGGTGCACCCATGTTGTACAATGCTCACAGAGGTCAGAAGAGGGTATCAGATCACCTGGAACTGGAGTTTTGGATGGGTGTCGGTTGCCACCTGGGTGCTGGGAATCTAACCTAGGTCCTCTGCAAGAGCAACAAGTGCTCTTAATCACTGAGCCAATCCTCCAGCCCCTAAAGCTCTTTATTTTTTCATTTAGCCCAGGCTGGCCTCAAAGTTACTATGTAGGCAAGGATTACCTTGAACTTTTCTGATCCTCCTGCCTCCATATCTGACCTTTAAGTTCTTTTTGGTGGTTCTGGAGTTTGAATCTGGGTCTTGTCAATGCGAGGCAAATGTGCTACCACCGAGTTCCATACCCAGTCCAAGGCTCACTTCTCTACGTGATCTTGTATCTTTTATACTTTGCCTCAGGTTCTGAAAGGATAGAATCATCCCTATGCCCCTGATTTCCTGATGGATCCAATCCTGTATGTTAATTGAAGAACCAGTCATTAATCTCCTATATTGCATAGGGCACTCTCTTTGAAGTGGGCAGGTGTGTGTGTGTGTGTGTGTGTGTGTGTGTGTGTGTGTGTGTGATAAGCATGAACAGCAGCCTTTTTGGGGTATAGACAGGTGAGAGATTCCCCTAGACCAAGATTTCCTTAAATGCATGGGCAGGGTTGCCTAGCCCAGTGCATACAGCAGGTCTTCAATAAATACTGAATGAACATGTAAGAGCTTAATAAGCATCTGTTGAATGAATGGAAAATGAAGATATGTTCAATAAATGTTCTTTAGTTTTGTTTTTGGTGATGCTAACAAGTGCTTTACCACTGCATTACACCCCTAGCCCCACAAGTACTATTTATTAGTGAAAGATTAGGCCAAATTCAGCCTCCAAATATATCCATTAGTGAAATTTAGGAAGCACTTACTCAACTGCAAGGGAAGAGACAGAGAGGTCCTTGAGCCCTACTCCTCAGGGGACTCACCGTCCAATAGGAGAAAGCATCCTCCCTTCAAGAGTCTTCAGCATGCAGGGAAAGATGTTTGTTCAGAAAAGCACTCCAAGGGAAGAGAGGAGGACCAGCAACAATTCAGGAACTGAAAGGGCAGGTCTCTCCTTTCCCACATTTTACTAAGTACTTCAAGAAAACTGCCTGGTTCTTTGGCTGACCCCTACCTTGCCAGTTAGTTGATGACACAGGCAGTCAGTGGGTTCAAGTACAGGCTTTGTAATCATATTTTAGATCTATGGAGATTAAAACCTGAACTATGCCTCTTACTTCCTTATAAAACTTTGGCTATGTTAATGTCTTTATGCCTCAATTTCTACCTCTGTAAAATGGGACCAACTCAAGGTTGTTGGGAATATAGTGAAAATGTATGGTTCTGGTTGAGGACATAGGTTTTTGAGACAGCATCTTGTTGTCCATGCTAGTCTTCAAACCCAGGTTCTCCTGGCTCAGCCTCCCAAGTACTGTTAGGATTACTAGCCTGAGCTACTACTACTCTTGGCTTAGCGATCTATTTTCAATCTTTTTTTTTAAACTGTTCATGACAGGCTTTACAGCCCAGGCTGCCCCAGAATTCACTATGTAGCTCAGGTTGGCCTTCAACTTGTGGTGATCTTCCCAAGCATTGGGAATACTGGCTTTTTTCTTTACTCTTGTTGGTTTTGCAGGAAACAGCCAAATTTCTATTTTTTTTTAAATTTTCTGGTGGTTAAGGGTACACCAGGTAGGTCTTGGAATTGGGCCAGGCTTGCCATCTAGCAGTGGTCACTAACCTGCATTGAGTGTTCCTCAATGTTCTGAGAGCCTCAGAGAGGAGGTACTGTTATTAACCATCCAACACTGTTTCCAGAGGCTGTGATGATCCTGGCTCAGAGTTCTCCCTGGGAGCAATATGAAGAAAAACAAACTTTATAGGTCAAGTTCCTTAGGGCCAACTCTCCCTCAGGTTCGATTGTTGGCCATCTGTCCCTATAGTTAGGCATCCTGCAAGCACTTGATAAGCATTTTTTCTGGTGTCAGAGACTGAAGCCAGGAACATGCCTTCCACTGCTGAGCTACACTCCCAGCTTTTCAAATAGGTGCTTCTTTTCCTAAGCTAATAGATTTATACTAGCCAGCTACTTGTGTACCTTTTTTAGGGATGCACCCCAGGGGCTGAGATCCGACACTGTGATTGGGTGAGCTGCAGGGCAGCTCTACCAGCCTGAATCGCAGTGGTTCCCGACGTCGGGAGGGGGCGCTCTGTAGCCCTTCGCCTCTGTCTCCTGTGAGGCTTGGCTGGTAGAAGTATCCGGAGAGTCGGCCCTTAACAGCCCCCTCCTGGAAGCTTTAGGTCCAGGGGCTGGCCTTCCCCCAGTCCATCTGCCGGCTAATGTTTAACCCGGCTGCACTCCGACTTTATTCACACTAGAGAAATGGGGTGGGGGGGGGGCAACCTCCAAATCGTAGTATGGCCTTTGCTCCAGGTGAATGGGCCTTCCTAAGTCATACTACATGTATTGACAGGTCATAAGCACCTACTATGTGCTCCTTTACACAACATATGCATCTGTGTCCTCTTTCAAAATATAATGAAAGCATCCATCATGACTACATAATCAGTTATGAGCACCTACTATTTGCTCATCATGTCCTGAGCAACAATTATATGCCTACCCGTGCACCAAATCTGAAGCATATGCCTGGTGATAGGGATGCCTTGTGATCAAGACCCAAGTCTTGATGTGGCTCTGGCAAAGGTTGTGTCAAGAGAAGTCGAATGAAAACAGAATTACGAACCCAAGTCGGTGCTTCACCTACTGCGGATGCTGAATGTGAAGCGTCTCTTCGTTTTCTGCGCTCAGCCCTAACAGGAAGGCTGTTTTTTTGAATCCAGATTTGCCACTAGACAGCAGACAGGCAAGACGATACAGGGCGGCGGCTCAGGATTCGCTCAAACAAAACACTACAGAGCCAAGTTTGAGCTTCACAGAAGGTAGAAAAGAGCTTAGCGTCCGTCCTGACTTGCACTCACATCTCAGTGACCAAACTCATGGGACTTACTGACCGCGACCCCCAGGTTGTCCCAGCAGCCGACACCACGAAGGTAGGATCCTGGGCTGGTTGGGGTCGGGTCTCGTTGCTTATTCCGCCGAGAAGGAAACCGAGGCTGAAGGCAAGGCAGAGCGGGAAGCGCGGAGCTGGGCTTTGAACCCGGCTTGCAAATCCCGTAATCAGAAAGAGGCCTTGGCCTGCGCGGTCCTGGAACTGAACTGGGCGGAGAAATCAGGGCCTCCGGAGTGACACTCCGGCCGCCTTCCCCGCTGCCCAGGGCCGCGGGGGGCCTGGCCAAGGTGACCCCGCAGGAGGAGGAGGAGAGGGTCCCCGCCCCCTCGGTCGCTGCCACCTCCTCCATCTTCCCGGCCCTCCGGGCTTTTTCACCCGGCTAGTGCGCCCGCCCCTCTCCCGGGCTTCCCCGAAGGCGGACTATCTCGTGCTTACCCGCCCCCCGGCCACCTCCGGGCCGTGTCCTAGCGCTGCCCTCGGGCCGGGGGCGGGGCCGTGGGGGGGCGCGTCTGAGAGGCGGCGGAGCTCCCTCCTTAGCTCCCTCCCTCCGGGTGCCCGCTCCCGCGGCGGTCTGCCCTTTCTCCCCTCCCCCGGCCCAGCCGGCCGCCCCCTCCTCGCGACGCGCACACCCCGCCTGGCAGCTGGCGCCCCGGGCCTGGGGCCGCGGTGGCTAGAGGGGTTTGAGGGAGGGCGGGAGCGAGCGAGAGAGCTAGGGAGGGAGGCCGCCCCCCGTGCCCCTCCTCCTCGCCCTCCTCCTCGGCCGCCGGTCCCTCCTCCCACGGCCTCCCTCCTCCCTCCCTAGCTAAGACATCCCCGCACGGCCGGGCCGCCGCGGCCACCTTCCCTGCCCCGAGCTGCAGATGTGGCGGAGCGGCCGGGCGCCGGGCGGCCGTGCCAGGGGAGCCCGCGCCCCGTGAGCCTCGCGTCCCGGCCCCCGCCCGCCCCGGCCCTTCCCCTGCTCGCCCCCCGCTGCCCCCCGACCGCCGGAGCCCGCTGCAGGAGCCCGATCGCCCTGCCGCCGAGGTAGGAAGCCCCTAGGCGTTGCGTCGTGGGGAGGACTGAGACCCGGTAGGGTACTCGCCTGCCGCGGGGGGACTGCGGGCCCGAGGGTCGCCTCCCCCTTCCGCGTCCGCGCCTCGCCCCGGGCCATTGTGAGCCCTCGCCGAGGCCCCTGCGTTCGCTGGCTCGCGCGCTCCCTCCCTCGCCGGCTCCCTGGCCCGGTTCTTCGGTCTCTCGTCTTTTCTCCTCCCTTCTTCCCTCCCTCCGTCCGGAGGCCCGGCCGAGCTGCGGCCAGGGCCCGGGGCGGGCTGCAAACTTCAGTGGGGAAGTTGGGCGGCTGCGGTGGGGGTGCGCTGCTAGGTGAGAGGGGGCCACCCGGAGTCTGGGCACAAAGTTGTCTGTGGCATCAGGCAGCCGTTTTTCCCCATGGGTGCGCCCAGGTTGTTTCTAGGAAGAGGTTTGGAGGATGCCCTCCCTGTCCGGGAAAGACTCCCTCCTGCTGCCCTTAGGAAGCACCAGAAAGGCAGGGAGGGTGGCGTCCCTGGAGTCAACAACGGGAGCTGGAATCCTTTCTAGCCTTTGATCCACTCCTATACTGTGGATGGAAGCAGGTGAGGGACCTGGCAGGATGGGGAGGACAAGGGACTGTATTTGTATCCCGAGTGTGAATCCGGAGGAGGGGGCGAGGCAGGTGCATCCCCTCTCACTAGGAAGAAGCCTGCGCCGCCCCACAGGCCCCCTGGGATGGGGCTGGAATCCAGGCTGGCACCTGGAGACCTTGGCATACTGCCCTGCCCAGCAGGGTACTCAGGCCACAGCAGGGCAGCATGCCGCCTGTCTGCCTGTCCAGGAGGGCCCGCCCAGCCCAGTCAGAGGGTGGCCGGGAAGCAATGGTTGTAGGGAGTTACCCAGCCCTGCCCTGGGGCCTGGGAAGCTGGAAGGGATACTGGGAGGAGTCCTGGGCCCCCAGCCATCACAGCCCAAGATCTTGGCTCTAGAGGGAATGCTTGACACCAAGGGGGCAGCCAGGCCAGCCAACAGCTTGGCCAAGGCCTGAGCTCCCAAGGGTCTTGGTCTGGTCCAGGACTAGGGCTTGAGCCATGGTCCTCTGTGGCTGGCACCCTTAATAGTGGCAGCAGCCCTGCTGTCCTGGCACCCAGGAGGAAAGGTGGGGGCTGAACCAATGGCTAAGGAGACAAGACTTCTGAAGCCCCTAGACTCAGGAACTGGAAACGTGGCCCCTTCAGTGTGCTCACCTCTCCCTATTCGGCACTCGTGGCACAGTACCACAGCTGTCCCAACCCAGCCCACACATCCCTCTCTAGTGACCTCAGAGCCCTCATCTCTGCTTCTTTTTCTCCCCTCTGGGCCCAGGCTGGGCCTCCCAGCTGGCCCAGCCCTGCACTGGGGGAGGGGCTGCATCTGGGGGAGCCCTCCTAGGACACCCCTTGCTGAGCTGCAGTCCAGCCCATTTCACAACCCACTCCCAGCTCAACTTGGCTCTGTTGCAGCCAGTCAAGCAGGAGGTAGTGCCAGGCATTGGTTTTTGTGGGGTGGGGACCCCTTGGAAGCAGTCCTGTTTTCTTAGCCTTTTCCCCTCCCCCTCCTTTCCGGAGCTACCATTAGCGCTGACCCCCTGACCCTCTATGCCTGCCCGCCCTTCCCTGTCTGTGACCTCTGACCTTTGGTGTTAAATCCCTCCAGCTGGGGTTCTTCGGCCCCAGAGTGACCCTAGCCCAGGCTCCCTGGGGCGCCTCTCCCTGATCCTGGCTCTCTACACAGGGACACCTGCCAGTCCCCCCCTCATGGATGGGGAGGTTTTGGAAAGCCAGACAGTGAGTCACCCCACTTTCAGGCACCACTGCTTTTAGGGTCAGTGGCTTTTGGGGATTTGATGCAGCCAGGACACAATCTGTATATAAGGTGAATGGAAAAAGCTTCTGGCCTGGGAATTTTGTGTCTTGGGTTCAAGTCTTGGCACAATCATCAGCTTTCAGGGGTTCTTTGGTCTGCCTCTTCCTCTGTCCAGACAAGGTAAGAGCCCATAAGAAAACCAGGCTGGTTGGCCAGGTTGGGGGTTGGGGGGAGAGAGAGAGACAGAGAGAGAATAAGCCCAACAAAAGCCAACTCTCAATTATCCGTGGGTGGAGCCAGTATGAATAACTGGATACCACAGACATCTCAAAACCTCATTTTAAACAATTGTGTGAGCCGCATCCCCACAAAGCTTTTGTTTCTACAAAGCCCAGCTACAAAAGGGTAGCCACAGCCATCTCTTCTCTAGCCTTGCTTCCCTTCCTGGGAGTACCAGTGGACTGTTAGAGGGTGAGATGGCCATCAGGAAGACAAAGATCTGCCAGGACCCCTCCTCAAGGCTTGGAAGAAAGCTGAACCTCATCTTTGCATCCCATGCTTCTGTCCATGGCTTGCCTGACCTTGTCCCTGGATGGTGGGAGGGTCTTCTGTCTACCTAAATCCTTCCAGGGTCTGTGCTGGCTGCGGTGTGGAGGAAGAATGTGTTTTTCCCCACAACATTTTCCCATGCACATTTCCATCTCCCCAGCTGGACTCTCCTGGAATCTGAATTTCCCACTTATGGGAGAGGGCGGTGCCAGTGCTAGGCAGGGTTTGGGGCAATCCCAAGATGAGGAAGGGAGGCAACAGCTGTGGCTGGGGGACCAGATGTTGAGGCTGGGACCTGCAGCTCTGTTCTTTGGGAGGCATTTGGGGTAGGGCTCTTTAGGAGACATGCAAGGGGACTGTGGGTGTGGGGGAAGACTGTACCCCTGACCTGCCCCCAGTGCCATGAGCCTCTGCAGGAATCACTGCAGGTTCTTGCATCCTATGGGAGGTTCAGGAGGGCCCCTTACCCAAGTGGGAAATTTGGATTCCAGAGGAGAGGCCCTGAGCAGGGCAGAATAAGGGACAAAGCCTTTTCCAAAGCTGCCCCTGAATCCCTTTTCTATTCACGTATGGCTGTTATTTTATATTTCACAGCATGCAGTGGAGGCCACCCTTGCAAGGTATGGGGCAGGGTGGGGCCCTCTTCCTTCTTAAGGATAGGGGGGATCCTATGGTTGGCATGGCTGTGTGCTAAGCAATGAGAGACCCTTTCAACTTGTATGAGGACCTCTGAGGCTAGCCAGAACAATGGGGTTCTCCACCCTCTGCCTAGAAACCTCTTCTTCCAAAGTTGTGGAAGAGCTCCAGAGTTGAGCTAGACCCCCAGCATGCATATTGTGATTCACCTCCCATAGGACACCAGAGCCAGGTGGAGAGTCATTTACCCTTCCCTGTGCTAGCCTGATGCCAGTTCTGGGAATGGGGACTGCAACCCCAGCAAGGCTTGTGGAACACAACTGCTGATCCAGTAGTTTCTGAGGTGGTTTCATTGCTCCCCACCCTGGTGAATTCTAATTCAGGTGTGGCCAGGTAGAGGACGGGGCATTTTCAACACGCCCTTCTACTGCTGATTGGACAGATTAGGCCACTGCTTTGATCTCAGGAACAGGAATGGACCTGCTGGTGCTGGTGGTAGAGCAGGGTATTTGCAGGAAAACCTAGGGCAGACCACCCTCCCTGCTCTGTCTTAGCAGAGCCACCTCCTCCCATCTGCTAATAAAAGATGACAACCTTCATAAGTCCCATTGGGTCCAGTTGTGAACTGGGTCCAGCAGTGGAATGGTGCTGGGGGCTAAGCCTCCTGAGTATCCCTTGGAAAAATCCAACTAGTACAGATGTCTTCCACTCGCCTGCAAACTTTACAGGGGTTGCAACCCTCACCTGAAATTGTTACATAACCTGTGGCAAAGATCCACCCATTTATCACAATTCAATAAATGAGGAAGCTGGGGCTAGAGAGATGGCTCAGCTGTTAAGAGCACTGACTGCTCTTGCACATTCCCAGGACCCACATGGTAGCTACGAACTGTCCTTAACACCAGTTCCAGGGGAATCCAAAGCCGCCTTCTGACTTCTGTAGCATTGCGAGGCATGGGTGTACTCACATACATGCAGGCAATACACTTATACACATAAAATAAAAATAATAAATATTTTAAAAAATGAGGAAACTAGGCCAGGTGTGGTGGCGCATGCCTTTAATACCAGCACTCTGAGTTCGAGGCCAGCCTGGTCTCCATAGTGAATCCAGGACAGCTGGGGCTACAGGGAGACCCTGTCTCAAAAAGACGAAAAAAAAAAAAAAAAAAAAAAAGAGGAAACTGAGGCTCAGGATAGAAAAGAGCCAGTAGGCATCTGGGTCTGCTGTGGCAATGGGTATGTCATCTAGTTTCCTACTAGGAGCTTTGTCCTCTGGCAGCTATGTGCCCAGAGTCCCTTGCTCATCTTTCCCTTGGAGCTGTCCCACCCCACCTCTCCTTCCCAACACAGTTCAGACCTCTCCAAGGGAAATAGGAGGTGGGAGGTGAGGCCTGGCCCTCCTCCCCATTCCTGCTCTGGGGCTTAGGGACCCTCCCTAGATGGCTTCTGGAAACCCCGGTCATAGCTGGTTTGTCCTCAGGGAGTCCCGAGGTCCAACCTGGATGACCCTTCTCCTGGCGTCCCAGCTGGGACACCTTCCTTTAGGTGTCCCCAGGCTGGGCAGGCGCAGAGACCTTGGCTCTGGCCTTCCACACTCCACCACCAACACACTGTGACCCCCATAAGAGGGAGGCCCTGGATAGCTCGGTGGCTGGGCTGGGAGAGGCACTAGTGAGTCTGCTTGAGGAGCAGGGGCTTTCCATCTGCTCCAGATGCCCCTGGTAGGGGATAAGCAAAGGGGTTGAGAATCTTCCAGTGCCAGGACTATTGGGGATGGTGGTGAGGGCTCCTCAGGCCCTTTGTTGCCGGAGAAGCTAGGTAGTACCTACCATGGGGAGAGGCCAGGCCTTCAAGTGTGCTGTGTATGGCTTGGCAGCTAGCTTCAGGGAGGGAACTCAAACTCATGGTATTTTGGAAAGCCAGCAGAGCCTCCTAGGGACTGCTGAGCCTCTTGAGTCAGCCTGGGCTGGGAGCCTCAGAGAAAAGAGTCCTTCCAGTCAGATAGCGCTTTACAGTGGACACAGTTCTCACAGACCAGTGTCCCCTTGAGAGCCCAGCAGCAAAGCAGGAGGCAAGTAAGGGAAACTGAAGCTCTCATAGGTTTGATGACTTATCTTGAGGTTGCTCGAAGAAGGACAGAGGGGACCTGGCATCAAAGACTGTATGGCCTTGACCCCTGAAATGTCATTTGAGTCTGCCGTCTACCCAGTTCCACTACTAATCCCCAAGTCCATTGCCAGGGCCTGATAAATCCAAAGGAAGCCCCTTTTCTCTCCCTTGTCCCCATTGTCTGGGGTCTGGCTGGCACATCACAGCCTGCCTGGGCTCGTTCTCCCTTGACTCCTACCTTTCTTCATCCGAAGCCCTCACTACCCATTTACAGATGTCTGGGCCCCAGCTGTGATGCCCCTCCTAAAAGGTTACAGGGTCTTTCATCATCCTCCCTGTTCAGCTGTCTCTCCCTCCTGAATAATGCTGGATGTGTCCCAAGGATACCTACTCTGCTCAGTCCCTCAGGACCCAAGCCCCCAGATCCTGGATAGACTGGGTCTGCCAGGGCTCTACCCAATGGGCATTTCCCAGTGGAAGAAAGAGGATAAGGATGGGTTTGGAAGCTGTCCTGGCTTTGGGCTTTGCTTTGCAGCCCACAATGGGTAAGCAAGGGCAGGGAGGGAAAAGCATGTGGTAGAGACCAGAGGTTTATATGCTGCCCCTACTGGTCTTTCACCTGGTGCTCTGGGCTGGGGTAGATAGGAGCCCCAGGAGATGAAACTGAAGAATTGGTCCTTTTGGTCATCCCAGTTGGTCAGAAGAACAGTATTTTCCTTCCTTCCACCCTTGTCCAGGTCTGTCCATGTTCCCTTGCTTCACACAGCAGGAAGAGGCTTCCATGTTCTAGGTCCTGCTTTCAACCTTGACTTTGGAATTCATTTCCTTCTGTAGGCCTCCTGAAACCTACCACCAGAATAATACATATACAATTGAATTCATTCATTCATTCATTCATTCATTCATTCACGTATTCAATCAACATCCACCAGAAACCCAGTGTTTGGGAGAAGTGAAGGTCAGGTGCAGTGGGGTTGTGTGAGGCTAGAAGTCAGGATGTTCCAGGGTGTTCAAGTTCCCATGTCATTCCAGGCCATCCCTGTTCTTTCACAGCAGGAAAACTGAGGCTCTGGTCGTTGCTCTACATCAAATAAAGTCATGCCTGGTTTTTCAACACTGAGTCTCAAGGACTTCACAGTTCACTCAGGGAGGAGGAATGGGCTCTGTGCTGGGGTAGCTGGAACAGCAGAAGGGGTCTGCTGGTATCATCTTCCCATGTGTGTATATCTGTTTCTGTAGGTACAAATGCAAGTGTGTTGTGTGTGTGTGGAGGCCACAAGTCAATCTTGGGTGTTACTCCTCAGGAGCTGGCTATGTTGTTTTTTGAGACAGAGTCTCTCATTGGCTTTGAGCTCATCATTGGCTAGGCCCCAGGGATCTGTCAGCTTTCCCAGTACTAGTATTATAGCCCACAGGCCACTATGCCTGGATTTTTTCACATGGCTTCTGGATATCATACTCTGATCCTCATGCCTGCATGGCCAGCATCTTACCAACTGAGCTGTCTTCCCAGTCTTAATATTCTTCCTCTCTCTCTTCCTTTCCTCAATGGGCTTCGAGCTGCCCAGAGCCCCAGTCCCTGCCAACTTCAGGCCTCTCTTCTTGGAAGGAGGTTCCTAATGCCAGGGGAATGCCTGAGGCTGAAGGTCAGGCAGTGGTACACAGGACACTGCAAGAGCCAGGCACAATTGGCATGCTTGAGAGCTGGTGAGAATGTGGAATTAAGTGATGCATTAGCCAGAACTTGGATCCAGGGCTAGTATGGCAGGTATCACAACACTGCTGTTGGGTTTAGGTGAGTCACCATGCCTTCAGCAGTGGGGACAAGACAGACCCTTGTTCATCTGATTCTTGGGCGCCTGGAAGGACATAGTTCTAAGAAGCTGAGGCTAGAGAGGGCAAAACAGGGAAGACATGGTGGAGGAGGGGGCAGGAGGGGAATGATAGCTGCAGGAGGATATAGGGATTAGCCACATGATAGGTAAGCCTCAGGCGATAGGGAGGATGCTGAAAGGCTAAGTAGGGGAGGCTCTGAACTGAGGGAGCAAGTGGCATTTTTCTGTGTAGAGTGCTGCATGGCTCCCCAGTGGAAGCCTCTGTTCCAACCCCTTGGATGGGCCTCTTCCTCTGCTGCCTTGACCTATACTGAATGACAAGCTGGCTCACTGTAGGTTTTTGTGGGAGCTCACCTTTGGATCTGTGTTGTAATCTTGGGTTTAGAAAGACCTGCCTTTGGAGAGAAGAGTTGAATCCCAGCCTCACTACCTCTTGTAAGCTGCAACCTTGCCAGTCTTCTTTAACTGAAATTGGAGAGAATAGCACCTCACTCACAGGGCTGACAGGACAATCCAGGTTGGTATGTAGGAGGCTTATTGGTTGGTCCTTGCCTGGGGAGGTCTACATGCTCCCTCTGTCCCCACACTTTTTTTTTAATTGTTTATTTTTATTTCATGTATATAAGTGTTATACCTGCATGTGTGTAAGTGTACCCATGTCATGCAGTGCCCATAGAGGGCAGAAGGTGTCATATCCCCTAGAACTGGAGTTATGGATGATTGGGGCTGGCGAGATGGCTCAGTGGTTAAGAGCACTGGCTATTCTTGCAGAAGACCCAGGTTTGAATCCCAGCACTCACAGGGCAGCTAACACATGTCCCCAGACTTTTTAATCTTTTCTCTAGTACTTACTGAATATGGAGCCCAGGATCTTGCACGTGCTAGGCAAGGGGTCTACCACCAAACTATACCCCAAGCCCTCTTTTTACTTTGTTTTGTTTGTTTTTGTTTTTGTGCAAATGTAGACTTATTAAAGAAAAGCGAGAAAGGATGGGAGGGGCTCCAAGGGGACAAATTCCTTCTTTATATTTATTATCTTAAGACAGGATCTCACTATGTTGCCCCCACAGGCCTTGGCCTCCCTTTACAGTCCAGAGTTTATAATCCTGCCTCACCCTCCCAAGCAGCTGAGAGCATAGACTGTGCCACCGGCCCCAGCTTCCAAATTTCTTCACTCGGTTTCCCTGTGGCCAACTCAGATCTGCCCCCCATAACCCTCAGCAGAGCTGTGTGCCCCTGACACTGTTTCACTGGCTGTGTATCTGAGTGACCTTCAGGCTCTGTTCCATCTGATTTATCCTGGACCCCAGCAGAGGGCCTGGTATTGGAATGCATAAATAAAATGGGGAGGGAAGGGCCAAAGTCCAGAGCCTACTTTTCCTCTCCTGCTCTCTGAGTTGGCAGGTGAGGTGGTTCACAGTGGCCTGGCACCTGCCTCAGGCCAGTAGTGAGAGGGGTGGGTCACAGGTATAGGACCCCCCCCACTCTGGACTCTTGAAGTGCCTGTGGGCCCCACTTAGCTTAGAAAGTGTAGCTTCCTTCCCTTTGTAGATTGGACCCCCATTCCTATCCAGCTCACCAAGGAGAGGCACCTGACCCTGAAATCTCTGTGTTGCCTCTGTGAGCTATTGTACGTAAGGTGTGACACACATGCAACTGTGTGTCTGGCTGCCCATCCAAATCCCATGAAACATTGGCCAGCTCCTGTGCTGGCCCCTGAGAGCGCTGCTGAGTGTGCCACTCCAGAATAGCAGTACAGCAGCTTGGTGTCTTGTTTTTTTTCCTTCTTTTTCTTGTGAGATAGAGTCTCACTATTTGCCCAATCTGACCTTGAACTTCTGATCCTCCTGACTTCACCTCCTGAATGTTGAGATTACGGACACATGCCACCATACCTCGTTTATACAGTGCTGGGGATTGAACCCAGAGCCTTGTGCATGCTAGGCAAGCACTCTACCAATTGAGGTACAGTGCCAGTACCAGAATGTCAGTTCTGCCTTTGCTGGGCCTTGCTGGTGTGTGTCCCTGTCTGGTTCCCTGCTGCCTGCCCCTCCCAAGGATTTGGGCGGCCTTGCCCAGCCCTGTGTCCTTCCCTCCCAGCCCAGCAGGAGCTATGGGGGCTGCTTGGCAGGCTTGCCTCTGGCTGAGGCCCAGGTGCAAGCAGTGCTCATGGCTCCATGTACCCCCCCCCCCCAAAGCTGGGCAGACAGGAAAATACCAGACATAGTTGTGCAAAGGTGGCTGTAGGGAGGCAGGCAGCAGGAGGTGGGGGCCAGAAAAGGGGGCCCAGAGCCACCAGGACATTTTGAGGCCTCTGTGCCTGGTGGGCCTTGTAGCTGGAGGGCCACATATATTGGTATGGGTGTGCATGTGAGCCATGGGGCTCCCAGGGCCCTTGTTACCCACCCTGTTGGTCTGGGACAAGGAGCTTCTATGGTGGGGTTAGTGAAAAGTACAAGGGGAATTGGCCTAAGGGCCTTTCAGCTTTGCTTGAGCTAGCTGGGTGACCTTGGTAGGCTCGCTTACTCTGTGGGGGATGCCCACCCCCAGCCTGGGGTGGGAAATGAGAATTCTCAGGGTTACCAGTTACTGGCATCTTCTACCATGTGGTAGGCATGAGGCCAAGGCTTATCCTACAGGATGCCCTAAATCTCTGGGATCATTATTGTGGTGCCTGAGTTACCAATGAGGAGACCAAGGCTCAGAGAGTGACAGGGACCTGTTTAAGGCTCTATAGCCAGAGGTGGCTGTGGAGACTACAACCAAGTAGTTTGATGCTGGCCTTGCTCTGTGAACTTGCCACAGCCAGGTTCTTGGCAAGCTATGTCCTTGCTAGTCCCCAGTCCCCCATGACAGAGAAGAGTTCAGATCTGAACAAGTTGGTCTGGGAAGATTTGAGTTTCTGCTAAAGCGGCCTCAAGTGCAGGCTGGGTGTCCCTCTTGGGACTAGAAGGGGCTACACCTGGTCACAAGTTCCCAGAGAAGGCAAACCCCAAGCCCTTCCAGGAAGTACAATGGCCCTGGCCCCTCTCCTGGGACTTGTTAGGCTCAGACCTTAGGGTAAGCCCTTCCCCTAAGCCTGGAGGAGGCCTTTAGCCACCACAGCCTCCTTTCAGGGCCTCTCAGTGCTCAGCTTCTGCAGGGTGGGTGGCTCCCTCCTATTCTCCGCCCCTGTGGTCACTCCACAGGACAGCAGAGGCCTAAGACTCTCCAAGGGTACAGGCCAGCCAAAGTTCTCTTGGTGTGGGGTGGGACTGTAGTATCTGTGGGTACTAGGGGTTGTGGGGAAGGCCAGTTCTCTGGGCTGTTCTTAGCTTTTTTTTTGGTCTTTTTGAGACAGGGTCTCCCTGTAGCCCCAGCTGTCCTGGAACTCATTATGTAGACCAGGCTGGCCTTGAACTCAAAGAGATCCGCCTGCCTCTGCCTCCCAAGTGCTGGGATTAAAGGCATGCTCCACCACACCCCGCTGTTCTTAGAATTCTTGACTGCCAAACGCTGGGGATTTCAGCAGTGGTGACAGTTCATATGACAGATTTTGCTAAGTGCCTACTGTGTTCTGGGTGCTGAATATTACCTACTAATGGGAAGTGGGTTGCACTGATTTCTCCCCAGACCCCCCCCCATGGGGTCTTTAAATTAAATACCCCACCTTAGCAAGGAGAAAGAGGAGGGTCTAGGGAAATGGCAGGAAGCAGCAGAGCAGGGCAGGGGCCCCGAGAACATGACGATTGGATCCCTGCCTGCTGCCTGGCTGGGAAGGGGGCCCTGAGAGGTCCTGTCCCTTCCATTGCCCTCCATCCCCCCTTACTGGACAGCTAAGGAGGGTGGAGCTCTTGGCCAGAGCAGGGAGCACAGCCAGTTCCCAGGAATGTGGGGCTATAAGCCGTTTGCATTGGCAGCGTCCCTGCCCACTACTCTCCCAGCCTTCTGGTGGGTCTCCCACCCTGTCAGCCCCTCCAGCGCTCACCTACTGCCTGCCTTTCCTGGGCTGTGCACCTAGCTCCACAAGCCCACAAGGGGGTGACCAACCCAAGCAAGCCCTTTGCCTCTGCCCAAGTCCAAGGACAAAGAGGCTGATAAACCCAGCTCTGCTACATACAAACCCTGTGACCCAGGATAGATCACTTAACTCTCCTGTGCCTCAGTTTCTGCATCAGTAAAATGCTGTAACAGATACTGGCATGGTGGACCATCAGCTACTGGCTGGGGTAATCACTGATCTGAGGGTGCCATGGCTTTGGTCCTTGTCTTGCCACCTGTGACATTTGCAACCTGGGACAGGTGCATGCCCCGGGCCTTCAGGCTCCCCAGAGTGCCAAAGTGATGATTTGAATCACCAGCCTTGAGGGGACTCACAGAGTAGGGCCTGGCTGCAGTGGCTTCATCTTTTGTTCAGTTAGACCATGTCGGTTTTTTGTTCGTTTGGCTTTTTTTTTTTTTTTTTTTGAGACAAGGTCATGTAGTCCAGGCTGACCTGGAATTTACTACGAAGCTAGCCTTGAACTACTTTCTGCCTCTACTTCCCAAGTGCTGTTATTATAGGCATGCACCACCACCACCACCACTGACTGCATGGACTTTGAGAGGTGCATCTTGGGCCCTTGTCTCTAAGTTCTAGGCTGGCCTTGCCACAGCTAACCAAATGGACAGTTTCAGGACTACCCCTAGAAAAAAGTATGCTCATCTTGTGAGCCACACTATTGTGGGGGTGAGCCACACTATTGTGGGGTAGATGGGAAAGGATAGAGACCCGGCCTTACTGAGGGCCTTGTCCTCTGCTTCCGGGGACTAAGTCCCTGCTAATCTAGCACAGGTAGTCCTCTCTCCCTCCCTCCTCTTATCCTTTAACCCTCCAGGCTCAGGGCCAACCAGGTGCCCTCACTCAAGCAGGGAAGGAGGGACTTTATCCAGAACAGGATTCCAGCTTTTTTTTTTTTTTTTTTTTTTTTTTTTGTCTTTTTGAGACAGGGTCTCCTTGTAGCCCCAGCTGTCCCGGAACTCACTATGTAGATCAGGCTGGCCTTGAACTCACAGAGATCCACCTGCCTCTGCCTCCCAAGTGGCTGGGATTACAGGCGCACGCCCGGCTAGTCCTATTAGCCTGGTGAATTTGAGGCTTGGTTTCTCCCAATTGGGCAGGTCCTTACAGTCCGGAGAAGGCTGCTGCTGTTAGTGCTATGGGGGTGCGGTGCTTGACAGGCGCTGCAGCTGGGGACCGTCTGCGGGGGACGGCCGCGGGCGCACAATAGCAGTCATTGTCTCCAAACGGCCGGCGGGGGGCCCGCCCAGCTCACCCTCAGGGTGACCCCGCCCAGGGATGGGGGGAGGCCGCCCCCGGTGGTCCCCGCGCGCCCCTCGTGCTTCCTCCCTCGCCACCGCCGCTTCCTCCCGCTCCCTCTGCTCTAATTAGTTCCTTTTGCAGCTGGAGGAGGTGCGAGGGCTCGGCCGGCCCGCGCGACCACCACAGCGCGCTCCCCCGCAAGCCTAGCAGGTCAGGGCGTAGCGCGGAGCTCAGCGCGGCCTTTGATAGCTGATCACAGCTCCACAACCCGGGAGCCTGGTGCGAAGTGCACCACCATCTGACCATCGGGGAAACTGAGGTTTCTCCAGCAAGGCCCAGAGGGTAGTCAAGTCCGCGGGCTCCCCGGCCCTTGGCTTTGCACTGTGGACATCTGACTGGGAGAGGCAGAGTTCCTGCCCTTGCGGACCACCCCCACCCCATTCCAGAGACCAACTGGACACCGGGTCCAAATCTGTACAATGAGGATGCTGGGGATACCCGGCAAACAGCCAGGCCTCTCAGCGAGAAAGCTGGTGTCACCCTTCCAAGGGTCACGGTTCCCCCCAACCCCCCATCCCGGGCATTAAGTCTGGCTGGCGATTGTGGGGTCGGCTCCCGTGGGGCTGAGCTGCAGAGGCGTCTAGGACCGCTGGGGACCTGGCTCTCCCTGCCCCTTTCCCCCAGCGCTGGAACAAAGAGTAGAACTGAGCCCAGACTGGCTGCTACTGGCTGGGAATAGGGACGGGGAGGAGACAGTTTGAGGTTGGCCAAGGTCAGAGCATGAGTCGGGGGTCATAGGCCATCTCCTCCCTGGGGCGCTGTGGGGAGGAAAACTAGCAGGGCCGCTCTGGGGCAGCTCCTTCCTGATTTCTCAGGAGGGGCTGCAGTGCCTGGGCTGGGCTTTGGTTTCCAAATATGAATCCCTGCTTCCCTGGGCAGAACCCAGGGGCAGGAAGTGGAGGGGTGTCCCTGGGGACTGGGTCTGCTGATGGGGATGTCACTGGAGTCTGTTCAACTATGGGCGCCGTGTCCTGTTTTAGCTGGGAAAATGTGTTTCTCTGCTGGGGTCTTCCCCAGCCCTGGCAGTGTTCCCCTGTGTATCCTCAGAATGAGGAGACTCAGACCAGTGGCTCCTCCTGGTCTCCCTCTGGTGGGGAGACAACATGGGACAGTGGAGCAGGTGCCAAAAAATACTGTTTGGGTGGCACTGCCAATGGAAGTCAGTGTCTGCTTGAATTTCTACCTCTGAGCCATCCTGCCAGTGGTCTCCCTTACTGTAAGGTGGGTGATGGGGGCAGGGAGGCCTGTGGCTCTGGGCCAGCAGAGGGACCAGGCCACCAGCCCTTCCTGGCTCCTGAATTCTTAATCAGCATAAATATTTACTTCCTTCCTCCCCTTCCAGGCTCCCAGCACAGAGGAGCTTTGGGGAGGCTGGACTGGGCCTGTGTCTAAAAATAAACAGGTGGATGGACAGATAGACAGGCAGACATAATGGACTTACAGGTCAGGCAGAGGGCAGCCCCTGCCCAGACAAGAATGGATGAGCAGGCTCAAAGCTACCTATCACTTTTTACCCACCCACCTGCCAGCCTGGGTCTAGGGCCCCTGAGAGGGGTGGTGCTCTGATCCCCAGGGTGTTCCTAGGAACCACTGGTCCAGGCCTGGTCTGAGAGGGAACACCCTAGTACATCTGACAACTTGAGTGGGGACAAGTTGCAAACCTGAATCCCACAGTCCAGAGTGGCTGCCTGTGCTCCAATGATACAACCTTGAAAGGTGGGCCAGCCTCCCTATGCCTAGACTACATGTAGCCACATGTGTAGGACCTGGGTCTGTGTCCCTCACATGCAGTTCAAGCCAGGGACGGGGCATCTTCCTTCTTATGTGCATGGGGAGTGTCCCTGAGGCTTGGTGCTGTGGGAGGTAGGCGGGATGGAGGATTGGGTCTAGGAAGCAGGTGAAGGACTGGCTGGGTGAAGCTGCCCTGGAGTCTGAGCCTAGAGAAGGGATGAGTGGGGACACTGTCTGTTCTCTCTACCTTGTTCCATCCCTGTAAGAGAACTCTGGAAGCTCTGGTTCTATATAGGTCATACTAGCCCCCAAGGACATACTCACGGAAGTGTCCCAAGTATTTTCCAGTGAGTGGTTCCTCCAGCCATGTCCACCTTTTATATTAAATACAGTGACTGGCAGAGTTTTAGTAGTAAGGCTTGGTTAGTAGAGAGATTTTTTTTTTCCAGACAGGGGTCCACCTCAGCTGGCCTAGAGCTCATTATGTAGACCAGGATAGCCTTGAACTCACAGAGATCCGTCTACCTCTGTGCTGGGATCAAAGGTGTCCACCATCACACATGACCTAGTAAGAGATTTTCAAGGTGTGACAGTCTGCATGAAGGAAGGCTGGGAAATAGGTGGGAGTGTTCCCCAAGGGTGAAGAGACTGCTGCTGGGAAAATGAAGTGTGAATTTGATAGGAGCTGGCCTTGTGCTTGGGTCAGTAAGTCTTTTTTTTTTTTTTAACATTTTATTATTTTGATTTTATGTGTACGAGTGTATTGCTTGCATGTATGTGAGTACACCTGTGTCGTGCAATGCTTCAGAGATCAGAAGAGGGCTTTGGATTCCCCTGGAACTGGAGTTAAGAACGGTTCCTAGCCACCATGTGGGTGCTGGGAATTGAACCCCTTTCCTCCATTGCACTCCACCTTATTTTTTAATATTTATTTCATTGTTTTTTAATGTGTATGAGTGTATTGCCTGCATGTATGTAAGGGCACCCATGTTGTGCATCACCTACGGAGGTCAAAAGAGGGCATCAGATCCCTGGAACTGGAGTTACAGACAGCTGTTAGCTGTCACAGGGGTGCTAGGACTTGAACTCCAGTCCTCTGCAAGCAGTCAGTGCTCTTAACTGCTGAGCTGTCTCTCCAGCCCCAGATCAGTAAGTCTTATGAGTCCATTTATGTATGTGAAGATTACACCAGTGAGAAAAACGTAAGAAAAGGAAGAAAATCACAGCATGAAATTTGTAAGAACATTATCACCAGTAAAGTAAATAAATAAAGAACTATCTATAGTTCTTTGCTGGTTTTTTTCTGCCAACCTTGCCTAGCTGGCCTGGCCATGGTCCCAAGCTGATCAGTAAGTCTTATGAGTCCATTTATGTATGTGAAGATTACACCAGTGAGAAAAACGTAAGAAAAGGAAGAAAATCACAGCATGAAATTTGTAAGAACATTATCACCAGTAAAGTAAATAAATAAAGAACTATCTATAGTTCTTTGCTGGTTTTTTTCTGCCAACCTTGCCTAGCTGGCCTGGCCATGGTCCCAAGCTGCCCCCTGGTGGCAGCTGGAGCCCTGTGGCTCTTGGTGGCTTACGGAAGCCTCTCTTTGCCTTACCTAGGAGGTAGAGTCCTTGCCTGTCCTTCCACTGTCATGGCCAAGCTTAGCACAGCTTACCTGGGACAGGCCCTCAGCCTGCTTCACTTAAAGTTGACATAGTGACCTGCTGGGAACAGAGGAGTGCTGGCACAGTGGGCACTAACTGCACCTCAGAGGTTGTATGTTGCTCCATAGGCCTGCTTTTGGGTCTTTGGATTCAGACTTGCAGGTTTCCCAGGCACGGCTCCCCATTCCGTCAGAAGTGACAGTTGGCGCTTGGCCAGCCAGTTCCTGGGAGAAGATCTGGCCTTAAGTCTGGTTGTTCTGCCACATGTGAGTTCTGTGACCTAAGGCAATCTCTAAAACTCACTTTCATTGTAAAACGGAGACAGTAAAGTGTCTCCCCCAAAAGACTCATGGGGAGTGGAGATGGAACCCTGCAGTGGGTGGATGGCCACTTTTTGTAACTGTAGTTCAAGGGTACTCAGGCTGTCCCTATTCCATGCCTCTCCTGTTCCTGGGAGTTTTAATTGGTGCTGCTGGAGGAGGAACCTAAGGTTGAGTGTCACTGCACAAGCTGTGTCCTTCTCCAGGTTCCTGCCTGAAGACCAGCTGGGTACTACATTCTGCCTGCTGCTTTCTCTGACCCTCCCTATCACCATGCACTCCTTGGACGAGCCGCTGGACCTGAAGCTGAGCATCACCAAGCTCCGGGCGGCAAGAGAAAAAAGGGATCGGACACTGGGTGTGGTCAGGCACCGTGCTCTGCAGAGGGAGCTGGGTCTAGTGGATGATAGCCCTACACCTGGCTCCCCGGGTTCCCCACCCTCAGGTACTGCACCAGGCAGGGCCAGGGTCTCAAGATGAGATTGTACCAAGGCTTGTCCAGGACAACATAGCTGCAGGCCATCAAATTCTGGTTTATACTACCATCACCACACTTGTTCACTCATCTGAGTTAAATAGCTGAGACCTACCCAATTCACAGTGGGCACATGACCTAGCTCCACCCAGGATCTGTGGATTTGGAAAGAAGTGGGTGAAGAGCAAAGCAGTAGCAAAATCCCTAGATTTTAACATTGGTCTTTGAGATGGTATAGCTGGGCAACCAAGGTGGTAGACTCGGAACAGAATAGGCAAATATGACTCATGGTTACTTACCACATCTGTTCTGCCTCCAAATGGAATTCTGAGAACCAGTTTTGCTGGGTGCTTGAGTAGAAGGCTCCTAAGGCAGCCCACCCCAAACTTCCCATTTTACAGAAGGGAACACTGAGACAGAAAGGTCCCTTCCTGCTAACCTGACAAGGAGCAAAGGGTCTTGTGTTCCAGTTCCTGTTCTGTTGTTCATCCTATGTGCCAGATAGGTCTCATCTGTAGGTTTAGTACTTTGCATTTTGTGTCTTCTTTGTTGTGGAGGATTATCATGTAGTGTAGGCTGGCCTTGAACTCATGTAGCCCAGCCTGGCCATTAACTCTTGATCCTCCTGACTCAGCCTCTCCAGTGCTAGGATTACAGGAATGAACCATCATGTCCAGCGCCATTTGTTTCAGGTGCCCAGCTCTGCTGATAAAGGTCAGATGAGATGATGATATCACTGTCAGTTTAAGCTGTTCCTTAGATATTAGGGTCCCAGAGTAGTTCAGGGGGAGGGAGCATGACTTATTTCCTCTCAGATCATAGTGGGGATCCAGAGGTGGTAGGAATCTGGTCCAGTAGGACTCCAGCCCCCCTCAGACATACTCTTCCTTAGGCTTCCTGCTGAACCCCAAGTTCCCAGAGAAGGTCGATGGGCGCTTTTCCACAGCCCCCCTGGTGGACCTCAGCTTGTCACCACCGTCTGGACTGGACTCCCCCAATGGCAGCAGCCCCCTGTCCCCTGAGCGCCAGGGCAATGGGGACCTGCCTCCACTGCCCACTGCTGCGGTAAGAAGGGAGGGTTCTGGATAAAGTATACTGGTTTCCTGGGGCTCCATAATAAGTACCACCAAATTGAGTGGCTTGAGACAACAGTTCTAGAAACTAAAGTCTAAAGTGAAGATAGTGTCAGGCCATGTTCCCCAGAAGGTTTCTGGGGAGACTCCTTCCTTGCTGCTCTCCTAGACTGTCGAGGCTCCAGTCCTTGACACACATCCCTGGGCTGGGAGCTGCATCCCTTGGCTCTACCTGCATCTTCACCCTGGCCCTTTTCCCTGTGTGTATGTCTGTGCCTAGACCGCCCTTTCCTTTGTCATCAAGACACAAGATGCTGGATTTAGGGACACCCTAAGCCAACAGGTCGTCACCTTAACTAATACTCTAGCAATGACCCTGTTTCTGAACAAGGTCATACAGGCAACATGGATTAGGACTGGAATGTGTCTTTTCCTTTTGAGATAGGATCTTACTACTTACTATGTAGTTCGGGCTCACCTGGAACTCATTATGTAGACTGGGTTGGCCTGGAACTCAGAGCTCTGCTTGCCTCTGCCTCCTGAATGCTGGGATTAAAGGTGTGCGCCAAAATATCTGAGTATGTCTTTTTGGGAGATATCATTTCAACATGTTCCACGAGGAGGGCTGAAGTGGGAGTCTAGGCCTGCCAGTGGGGCACACTAACCAGCTCCTATTCTTCTCTATAGGATTTCCAGCCACTGCGTTATTTGGATGGTGTTCCCAGCTCCTTCCAGTTCTTCTTGCCCCTGGGCTCGGGGGGGGCCCTGCACCTACCTGCTTCCTCTTTCCTCACACCCCCCAAGGATAAGTGCCTCTCACCAGAGCTGCCTCTGGCCAAGCAGCTGGTGTGTCGCTGGGCCAAGGTGAGTGGGGGCCGGGAAGAGTGGTGAGGGCTAGGCTAGTGCCCCACCTGGGCTCAGAACCCTGCCTGGCCCCACAGTGTAACCAGCTTTTTGAGCTCCTGCAAGACCTGGTCGACCATGTCAATGACCACCATGTCAAGCCTGAGCAGGATGCACGGTACTGCTGCCACTGGGAGGGCTGTGCCCGCCACGGCCGTGGCTTCAATGCCAGGTGAGAGAGCAGGGCAAGGGCAGGAGGGGAGGGACTGGGTGCCCAGAGAGCTGAGTGTGCCTCTGGGCCCTCCCTGGAGCAGGTACAAGATGCTCATCCACATCCGCACACACACCAATGAGAAGCCCCACCGCTGCCCCACCTGCAACAAGAGCTTCTCTCGCCTGGAGAATCTGAAGATCCACAACCGCTCCCACACAGGTGAGCAGCCTCTCCAGCAGGGTGCCAGATACCCTGGGGGCAGGGACTCAAAGGAAAGACCAGACCTTAGAAAAGGGACAAATCTCATCGATTACCCTCCACCCCTTGTGGTTTAAGACAGGTTCTCATGTTGCCCAGGCTAGCTTCTAACTATGTATTCAATGTTGACCGTGAACCCCCAATCTTATTCATCTCCAAAGTGCTAGGATTACAGGCGTGGCTTTCATAGCATCTTGAAGGACACTTGGTAGGGGAGCCTTTTCATGAGCATAATCATTTGACACCACATGAGAGCTGGCAGAGACTGGGTCTGTCTCTCCTCACTACCTTGAGCTGTAGAGAGTCAGATGCCTAATTTCATTTTTATTTTGTTTAAGTTTTATTTCACTAATTTTTTGAGACAGGGTCTTCCTATAGGCCCAGCTAGCCTAGAACTCACTATGTAGACCAGGCTGGTCTCTCTTGTACAGAGGGTGCTAGAATTAAAGGTGTGCACTAACACCCCTGACTTCTGTTGTTGTTTATATGCCTAATTTCAAGTTGCCTAATCACATTAAAAAGCAAGCAGCAGAAGGGCATGCTCTTAATTCCTGTACCAGGAAGCAGAGGCAGACAGACCTCTGAAAACAAAGCCAGCTTGGTCTACATAGTGTGTTCCAGGCCAGCTAGGGCTACATAGTGAGATCCTGTCTCAAATACAAAACAAAGCAAAAGAAAATAAAGTTAAATGAATTATAATTATATATTTCATTGAAACGAATATATATATATATATATATATACATCTCTAAATTATTTCAATATATTTGTTGCTGCTTTTCAAGCGTCTTGAGTTACTTAAGTCATTTATTTGTGTTCTTTCCGATTTTTTTTTTTTTTTTTGGTCTTTTTGAGACAGGGTCTCCCTGTAGCCCCAGCTGTCTTGAAACTCACTAGATAGACCAGGCTGGCCTTGAACTCACAGAGATCCGCCTGCCTCTGTCTCCCAAGTGCAGTACTTTTTTTTTTTATGAGACAGTTTCACTATATAGCTCTGGCTTCTGGAACTCACAGTACAGACTAGGCTGGCCTCAAACTCAAGAGATCAATCCGCTTCTGCTTCTGGAATGTTGGGATTAAAGGTGTGCCCTAACACACCTGGTTATTCTTTTCATACAGAGTCTGGGAAGTCTGGTATGTATCTTACCTTCACTGTACCATCTCCTTTTGGACCCAGCATTTCAAAGGCTCTTTGGCCACAGGTGGCTCCTGCCCTGGCTAGCATAGAGCCAGAGGCTTAGTAAATGCTGAACCATTCTGAGTAAAGCCACATGAAGGACAGGAGGCACTTCATGCTTCATGTAATTACATTGCTTCCAAGGTCACTTCTGCCTGAGTTTACAGATCTATCAACAAAGGAATCTGAAGGGTATGCAGCAAGGCCCCTGCAGAGCTGCAGTTTTCCTCAGGTTGAGTTCTGCCTGCTGCTCTTAGCTGGGTCAGCCTCATGCCAGGCGTTAGCTCTATCAAAGTTGGAGTTCTCTGGTAACTCTGCCTGGGAGAGGTGAGGAGTGGGGTGGGTAGATCTGGGAAACCCCTTACACAGCCCACCCCTGCAGGTGAGAAGCCCTACATCTGCCCCTACGAGGGATGCAACAAGCGCTATTCAAACTCAAGTGACCGCTTCAAGCATACGCGTACTCACTACGTAGACAAGCCCTACTACTGCAAGATGCCTGGCTGCCACAAGCGCTACACAGACCCCAGCTCACTGCGAAAGCACATAAAGGCCCATGGCCACTTTGTGTCCCATGAGCAGCAGGAGCTCCTGCAGCTGCGCCCACCCCCGAAACCACCCCTGCCCACTCCTGACGGTAGCCCCTATGTCAGTGGGGCTCAGATCATCATCCCCAACCCTGCTGCCCTTTTTGGAGGCCCCAGTCTGCCTGGCCTGCCTCTACCTTTAGCCCCTGGCCCCCTCGACCTCAGTGCCATGGCCTGTGGAAATGGTGGGGGTGGTGGTGGGGGCATGGGCCCTGGGCTGCCAGGCTCTGTTCTGCCCCTCAATCTGGCAAAGAACCCACTGTTGCCCTCGCCCTTTGGGGCTGGTGGACTGGGCCTGCCTGTGGTTTCCCTCCTCACAGGCTCCGCTGGCGGCAAGGCTGAGGGGGAGAAAGGGCATGGGTCAGTGCCTGCCAGGGCCCTGGGCCTGGAGGATCACAAGACTCCCCTGGAGAGGACGGAGCACAGTCGCTCCCGGCCAACCCCTGACAGACTCCCCATGCTGCCAGGCACTGTACTGGACCTGTCCACAGGCAGCTCGACGGCCAGCAGCCCAGAGGCATTAACTCCTGGCTGGGTGGTCATCCCACCAGGGTCTTTGCTGCTCAAACCAGCTGTGGTGAACTGAGCCTGGGCCACCTACCTACCACCAGCTGTGGGAGTCCAGCCAGCTGCTGTGGGCTTGTCCCAGACTAACAGAAACTCTCCTGCGAATAGCAATAATATCCTACTGCCTTGGGGATCGTAGTGTCTGCTCCCTGGGCAGCTGTAGCCCCAGAAAAGCTGAGTGGCAAGGATGGTGCTAGAAGGTCTTTGCTGGCTTCCTGGCTCCAGAGTGAGGACTTGGCCTGGACCTGCTGTCCAAGGAGAGCCATGCTCTTAGGTGCTAAGGCCTCACTTCCAGTCCTCTATCCCATAGTTTAAATGAGGCCTTCCTCTGCCTGTCCTCCTAGGACCCTCAGTCCTCCTGCCTCTCCCTCCCCCGCTGCCACCCGGTGCATCCCTCTTCATGGTCAGCCTGCACAGGTTGCCCTCTCACCCTGCCTTGCCCATTTGCCAACTAGGGACTCCCCTCCACCCCCCTTAGTGATCATAGGCCCATTTGGGAGCTCCTTGAACCCCTTTTCCTCTGGTCACTCTATGGAGGGAAAGCAAGACAGACACAAGTCCTGGCTAAGCCCCAGAGAAAAGCTTCATCCTCCCTGTCTATCTATATGACAAGGTGCTTCTCTGCTTACAGAGCAGGGAGGCCCGCTCTATTAGCGACCCCCTCTCTCCTGCCTGAATCAGCACTGCCAGCAGGTCAGCAACACTCTCCAAAGAGGAGGGGTAGCTGACCACTCACCTGCCCCTGCACCTTGGGAGTATAAAAGCAGGTCCAAAGGATCACTGCCCTGGGGACAAGGGGTTGTCAGGACTGTGGTCCAGCCAGGCTTGGGTAGGGCTAAGCTCCATCTTCACTACAGCTTAGCTTGGCCTAGGTAGTATGTTACCCTCAGAGGCTCACAAGGCTTCAGTTCTACACCAAATGGCAGAAGGCTGGATGAAGACACCCCAGGTCTGGGGGTACCAAGTCATGGAATGCCAGGAAGGGCCCAATGTCAGGGAGCTTTCTAGGAACCCTGGACTGAAAGCCTGGGGTGGAAGAGAGGCTAGGCAGCCAATGATAAGTCATTGGAGGGCCCTAGCCCTCTGCTCAAGGAAAAGGTGACAAGAGGAAGAAGTCTGTACCCTGTGATAGGGTTGCTTTGTCTGACTTCCCAGCTGAGCTCTTTTCTTCTTTTGTGGTGCCTCTCCCTGCCCATATTCCGAGCCAGCTCTTCCAAGGCCTGTGCTATTCAGAATTGGGTCTAGCACTTCTCCAAGGCTAGACTAAGCCAAGGACACTGGAGTGGAGAACCACATGCTCCACAGCCCTACAAGGCTAGGTGCCCCAACTATGCTGCAGAGTGGCAAATCCCTCATTTTCCCATCTGTAGAACAAAAGAGCTGCTGGAACAGTAATAGGGTCCTTAGTAGCCCTATGGTTCTTCTGAGCAACTCTGCCTATCCTATTCTTTCCCAGACTGCCCTTCTGTCCCAGAAGGGTCACCCTGACCTGCCCTGCCCTACAGCTGGGCTTAGGACCCCAGCCCTAACAGGGCTTGGCTGTGCTGGCTCTACCCCTTGAAGGGGCTGTGAGTAAGGTAGGGAGCTGGTCTCCTTTCTTTCGGTCCAACAGAGGACCCAAGCCACCCCCCTGGCTCTGTTAGGGCCCTAGGCCTTAAGTCCCTGGCTGGGGGGTTAGGTTTGAGACACAAGCCCAGGAGCAGAGGAACAGGGCACTGGAAAGTGACATTAGCTCAGCATGTGATTCAGTGATAGACCAGGCTTACAAGGGCCGGTATACTTGTTTTTGTCAGTTTGTTGTTGCACATTCCAGGATATCAGTATTTTAACAGGTTCTAAGTGCCTTTCTATTGTAGCTTATGTTTTTCCTCCTTGGCTCCATTGCTGTTAGCATAGAGTTTTAAAAAGAGATAAGCTAATGACTATAACAATATATTCCTCTATGTGAGAGGAAATTTATAAAGAAACAATAAAAGTGAGTTGCAAAGATGGTTTCTGTGTAGTGAATATGCCAGGAGCTGGGCAATTTGCCCTTTGCCTTGCTGTGGGCACCCCAACTAGAGTACCTGAAGGCCTGGCCTAGGGCTCTCTCAACCTGCAGAGGCCACCCTTAATCTGAGGCTAAGATCAGAAGGCCCACCCAGTTAAGACTGGAAAGGGAAAACTGGGAGGGTGGATAAGGAGGTAAGGATATTCTGAAGGTTAAGGATCTGCTATGCCTGCTGAGACTGATGACAACTTGGACCAAGTGAGAAGCTAGCCAAAGCTTCTCCTCAGGTACACACTGGAACATTTCTGCAGTTTGCTGAAAGCAGTATCCAAACACAGCCAGGAGTTCTCAGTCCAAGGATCCTTTACCCTGAGGGAAGGCATGGGCAGCCCTGTGGGCTTCCTCAGAATTCTGTGTGGCAGGATGCACGGGAACAAACAGGAATGGCTACAACCGGCTGTAGCCTGGTTTACTCTCAAGCAGGCATGGGGCCGTTCACCAATACCCCCCCATCAGGCTGTCAAAGGCTGCTGCTTCCTGACCCCCACACAGCCCACAAAGGGAGGACGGCGAGACAACCTTCTTCAATAGGGCTGCATGCACAGGAGAAAGGTGGAAAAGACATTTATTACCAAGCTATAAATTATGAGGCAGTGGGTGGAGTGGAGAGAGCTGAGTAGTCACGTTTTGGGCATCTGCCCTTTCTGTGTGTCCTCCTGGGCTTGTATCCGGAGTTCCTCATCTAGGCGCTCCTTCGCACGGACAACCTGGGAGGAGGTGGAAGATCAGCCCTGGTGGAAGATTTGCCCTGTACCGGATGGAGGGGAGGGCCTTTTCTCTTTCTGTCCCAGACACCAGCCACCTCACTAAAGGATAGTGGGTAGGCAGGATTCAAACAACTCTTTTAATAGCATCCTAGGGTAGGAGGGAGGGAAAGTCTGTGGCTTACTTTCCTCAGAGTCAAAAAGCACTCACCTTTGATTGTAAGTAGAAGGAACCACCCACGGATTTATCATTCACCTTAAATAGGTGCTCATAGTTCTGTAGGGAGAAGAGACAGTGAGTGGGTCTACAGTCTCTGGGCAAGACTATAGGGGAGACTGAAGGACTTGACCTCTGACCCATACACCATTCAGGAAGCTGCTGTGACCACTGAGTGTTAGAAACGGACATGTGGCCATGGAGGTAGGTATGGCTCAGCTGCATGTATCTGCAGTAGTGCTACCCAAGGCTCCTTAAACTCCCACTTGCTGTGGTCAGACGCTCCACACCTGCCTCTTTCTGCCTGGCCACTTCCACCCCCAACTTCCAGAGTCAGTCTGGGGCCTTACCTTCTGGACCTCCTCAGGGTTTAGCTTGGAGATGTTGAGAATCTGTTGGGCCTCCTGGAGGCTGAGGCCAGAGAGGTTGGATGCAGCTGCAGACTGGTGCCCAGCACGTCCCCTAGCATCAGCAGCTGCCCGGCTAGCTGTGGGACACATGAGTTATTGCTCAGCCCAGAGCCCCCAACTAGGCCTTTCCAAAGGCAAAAAAGAGACACAGTTGTCTGGAGTAGCTTTTTGGAGGGGAGGGGAAGGGGGCAGACACACCTCACTGAAGGATAAGGGCAGGGTCAAACTGGGATCCTGGTCAACCCAATCTAGATCACTGGATGACTTTGACCTTTTTTTCCTCTCTCCCTGTCCCAGGGGTATAGCAAATTGGGGCGGTTTAAGCTACTTTGGGCACCAGGGTGAAGCTACAGGCTGCAGAGGAACAACTGCTGTAGTCAGCTTCCACACCTGGCCCAGCCTAACACAGCAGACTGCCTCTAGTGACTGCAAAATCAAGAGCCAGCAAACTTTCTCTTAAACTGCTAGATAATAAACTTTTTGACATTGTAGCCAATTAGTCTTGTGTTGGAATTACTCAGCTTTCCTTCAAACTAGCCAGAGGATGAAACTATGTTCTAATAAGACTTCATTTGCAAAAGCAGGAGGCACAAAGTGCTGGTTTGTTCAAGCCTGCCCTGGATGCTCATTTACCAGGCCTGACAGGAGATAAACCTCTCCAATATATGAGAAGGTCCCAAAGTCTGGCACTGTCTCCTAAAATGGGAAAGAAGTCCAGGCCACTCAAGCTGCAGAACCCTAACCCACAGAGACTCCGTCATTCACAATCTGTGGGAAAAAAAATCTGACCTGAGCAGGAGCTCCCAGCACACGAGACAGGCAGAGGCTTACCTGCAAACTCCTGCCGCAGGGCCCGAGCGAATGCCCTGCCCACCACCTGCACACCCATCACGATGATCTGGGCCAGGTACTTGGCCTGTGGGCAAAGGAGGCACCTTGGAGATGGCTGCTAAGTGGGGGTCCAAGGGCCACCTCCTCTAAACTCCCTTGCTTTTGGTGACTTCCAATACCCACTGGAGTAGTCAAAGGCAGACTAGTTCCCCTGGGCCCTTAAAGACAGGAACAGAGGGTTTCAGGGCACTGATTTTAGGAAGAAACTATGGTCTGGGAGCCAAAACAGGGCAGTCTCAGACCAGAACCCAGGGCAGGATGATGAGTTTGAGGCAAGCCTGGGTTTCACAGTGAAACCCCATCACCAAAAAAAACCCCAAACCAACAGGCTAAGGCAATGACTTTGCAGGAAAGAGTGCTTGTTCCTGTAACTATCAAGAGCAAAGTTCAGATACCACTACCTACATAACAAGTTAGGCATGGTCCTGTCCTGCACAAACCTGTAGCCCTAACACTTCGGGGTGGATATAAAAGGATTGCTGGGGCTTGCTAGCTGCCAGCCTAGCGAAAAACAAGAGCTCCAGGTCTAACACTCAAGAGCTAAGAGCCCACAAGGGTACTTAGATAAACACAGTAGGGAAGGACCCAGCAATTGTGAGAGTATGGCTAGGTCACCAGTTAAGCTATTGGGTTCAGGTATCCAATCAAACACTCCACTCAGCCTTGGCATACAAAGATACACAGAACTCAATCCCTGCTCTCAGAGCAGGTCACACAGCTACTGGCCTGGCAAGGAAATCAACTCCAGCAGGGCAAGACTACTTAGATACTGATAATATATGAATCAAAACCACATGGAGGCCCCAGGGAACCTCACTAGGACTTGATACCAACAGCATGGAGTCCACAGTGGGAATACTCAGGAATGAGATGGAATTTCTGGAGGAAGATGGTATTTCTCCTGGGCTCCTCAGGGACAGGTAGAACCATGATGGTGAGCCATAACTGGAGTAGAAAAATCTAAGATACATTCTGGGAGCAGCCCATATTGTAGGCTGGCCAGAAAAAGACCAAGAGGAGGGATGAAACATAGACATTTTATTGTGAAAGAGATGATACACAGATAACATGCCTATAACCTAATCTCATGTCCATGAAATAATGTAAACAGGTATGCATGTGCAGAGGACCCTTGAAGAATTGCTACTGTGGGCTAGTACTGCTCACATGGCACAGCCAAGCGATTAGCCCTTTCTTCTTTGTACTTTCCTATAGCTAATTTCCTCAGTCAACAAATAGTGACTAAGCCTGTGTCAGGCGATGAGCCAAATACATTCTAGTGCCTGTGCCATTTAATCCTCTAAACTCAAGGGGTTTAGTGACTGGCTGGTACTAAGAAAAGGGGCCGGGGAACAGGGATCTGAAACCCTATTCAACATAGTATTCCACAGGATCCCAGGGTCTGAAGAGGTGACAGCAAGCTGACCAGCATTAGGAATCCAGACTCCAGAAATGGGCTTTTTTGGCTTCAAGGCCCTTCCCTTCCCTAACAGGTGGGATGTGATTATGGCCATTAGAGAAATGAATGAACAGACTAGGCTTGCATTTCACCAGGAGCTGGGATTTCATAAAGCTCTAGATTTCACACCAGAAAGCATGGCTCAAGAAGACTCTTCTGTGGTCAAAGGCAGACATGGAACTGCAGCCAGTGTGCTGTATGGCAGGTGACAGGAGCTAACAGGATGCTTACAGACCAGTGATCTTGGCTGACTTCTGCCTTCCTAGCTTAATGCCATTGCCAAGTAGGAGAGGAGGCTCTGAGATAAAATTCAGTTTCTATATGACTGGTTCCAGAGTGTTCCTTGGCCTAAAACACCCATCAGGAGACCTCACCTCACACAGAAATTCTGTCTATCACATAGCCTTGGAAGCAATGATCTACTTTTTCTGATAAGGCCCATGATTGCTGCCAAATAGCAGATGTTAAGAAGGTAGGCTGAAGCCAGCCTGGAGGTTCATGCCTTTAATCCCAATACTGGGAACTCAAGGGGGGCACAGGCAGATGGATCTCTTGAGCTCCAGGCCAGCCAGAGTTACATAATAAGTTCCTGTCACAAAAACAAACAAAAACAAACACAAAACCCTGAGGCTGGGGGAGGGAGCTGGAGAACTTACTGCTCTTACAGAGGATCTTGGTTCTGTTCCCAGCACTCACATGGCAGCTCACAACTGTCTGTAACTTCAGTTCCAGGGGATCCAATGGCCCTCTTCTGGCTTTTGCCAGTACCAGGCACGAACGTGGTACACATATATACTTGTAGGCAAAACGCTAACACATAAGTAAATCTTTTTTAATTTTAGTATTTTATTATTTTTATTTTATGTGTATGCATGTATTGCCTATGTACAGGTAAGTGCACCCATGTTGTGCAATGCCCACGAAGACAGAAAAGGATGTTGGATCCCTTGGAACTAGAGTTAAGGACAATCGTTAGCTGCCATGTGGGTGCTGGGATTCAAACCCGGGACTTCTGCAAGAACAACCACTGTTCTTCACCACTGAGCCATCTCTCCAGCCCCTCCTCCCATTTCTTAAAAAGTCCAGACCAGAGTTCTGGCCTTGGCTTGACCCATGGCCCAAAACCCTGAGCCTCCTCTGTAGGATTCGTGCTCTTTGGTTCTCTTCACCCAGCCCTGAGAACAGTGCTGTATGTTGTCTCTGGGTGCCTCAGCTCTTGTCAGGCCCTCAAGCCTTGGCTGTACATTATTTCATTCCCAGAATCATTTCTAGCACAGCCCTGGACAGCTGCACATGGGGGTCCCTGGGCCTGACCACCCTCTAGGGCTGAGTATTCAGGTTGAGCTAGGTCTGCAACTTGCCCCTTCACGGGGTCCACCTGAGGCCCTCCTCCAGATGCTGATGGGGCCAGGCCACTTCTGCCAGCAGGAGAGAGGCATCTGAGCAGTTCCTTCAGAAAGCTGAGCAGGAAT
>NW_008330333.1:2470804-2530402 GCF_000622305.1 Nannospalax galili
TATATAAATGCACCTGTGTCATGCAATGCCTGTGGAGGTCAGAAGAAGGCGTTGGTCCCCTGGAACTGGAGTTATATGGACAGCTATTAGCTGCCATGTGGGTGCTGGGATTTGAACCCAAGTCTTCTGTAAGAACAGTGTTCTTAACCGCTGAGCCATTTCTCTAGACCCAAGTAAATCTTTTTTTTTTTTTGTCTTTTTGAGACAGGGTCTCCCTGTAGACCAGGCTGGCCTTGAACTCACAGAGATCCGCCTGCCTTTGCCTCCCGAGTGCTGGGATTAAAGGCGTATGCCCAGCAAGTAAATCTTTTTTAAAAAAATTTATGTGTATGAGTGTTTTGCCTGCATGTATATAAGCCAGGTCAGAAGAGGGTATCAGATTCCCTGGAATTGGAGTTATGGGCAGTTGTTAGCTACCATGTGGGTGCTGGGATTCAAACTCGGGTCCTATGCAAGAGCAGTCAGTGCTCTTAACCGTTGAGCCATCTCTCTAGCCCCAAAATAAATAAATCTTTAAAAAAAGAAGGGAGGCTAGGGTCAGTGAGACTCAGTGGACTCAGTGGGTAAAAGCACTTACCACTACACTAGGCATGGTGGTGTATCCCTTTAATCCCAGCCATCAGGAGGTAGAGGCAGGTGAATCACTGTGAGATCAAGGCCAGCCTGGTCCACATAAGACTTCCATAGGCGGGGACTAGGGAGAATCTGTCAAAACAACAACAACAAAAATCAACCCAAACCAAACCACTTACCACACAAACTTGACAACCTGAGTTTGATTCCCTAGAACTCACAGTAGAAGAGAACCAGTGGAAGGCAAGAATCGACTTCTGAATATCTCTGGCTTCCACAGATGTGCTGTGGCACATTCATGCTCTCATATACACACAAACTAGTACTTGAGGCTGGAGAGATGTCTTAGTGGTTAAGAGCACTGGATGTTCTTGTTGAGGACCCAAGTTCAGTTCCCAGCACCCACATGGCGGCTAAAAGCCACCCACAAACTAATACTAAAATATACACTTTTTTTTTTTTTTTTTTTTTTTAAAGTTTCCTGAGACAAAGTTTTGCTATGTAGCCCTAGCTGGTCTGGAACTCCAGGAGATCCTCCCACCTCTTTCTCTGGGAGTATTAGTTTGTGGGTGGCTTTTAGCTGCCATGTGGGTGTTGGGAACTGAACCTGGGTCCTCTGCAAGAACATCCAGTGCTCTTAAAATTAAAGGTGTGTGCCACCATATCTGGCTAATAAAACACAAAGGAAAAATTGCATGAAACAGGTGCAAATACATACATGTAGGCAATACATTCATACATATAAAATAAAAATAAAAATTTTTTTAAAAAAGAACTTGGGCTGGACAGATGGCTCAGCTGTTAAGAGCACTGACTGTTCTTGCAGAGGACCCGGATTCAATTCCCAGCACCCATATGGCAGCTATGAATTGTCCTTAACTCCAGTTCCAGGGGAATCCGAAGATGTCTTCTGACCTCCTTGGCATTGCACGACACAGGTGCACTCATATGCAGGCAATATACTCATACACATAAAGTGAAACTCTTGTCTAATAATCAATCAATCAACCAACCAACCAAATAAATAACAAATAAAAGGTTGTGGTCTGAGGGTAGAGCACTTACCTAACATACACAACAAAAATTGAGGCTAAAAAAAAAAATTGAGGTTATGGGATGGGAGTTGGAGAGATGGCTCAGCGGTTAAGAGCACTGGCTGTTCTTGCAGAAGACCCAGGTTGGAATCCCAGCACCCACATGGTAGCTAACAATCACCCATTAACTCCGATTCCAGGGGAATCTGACACCCTCTTCTGACCTTCCATGGGCACTGCATAACATGGGTGCATTTAGATACATGCAGGCAATAAACTCATACACATAAAACAAAAATAATAAATTATATATGTGTGTGTGTGTGTGTGTGTGTGTGTGTGTGTGTGTGTCTTTTTTTGAGACAGGGTCTCCCTGTAGCCCCAGCAGGCCTGGAACTCATTTTGTAGACCAGGAAGGCCTTTAACTCACAGAGATCTGCCTGCCTTTGCCTCCAGAGTGCTGGGATTAAAGGAGTGTGCCACCATGCCTGGCCTATAAATATATTTTTTTAATATTTCATTTATTTTTATTTTATGTGTATGTGTGTATTGCCTGCATGTAGGTAAGTACACCCATGTCGTGCAATGCTCGCAGAGGTCAGAAGAGGCTGTCGGATCGCCTGGGACTGGAGTTGCGGACAGTTGTTAACTGCCATATGGGTGCTGGGATTCAAACCTGGGTCTTCTGCAAGAACAACTAGTGTTCTTAAATGCTGAGCCATCTCACCAGCCCCTTATTATTTTTATTTTATGTGTATGAGTATATTGCCTGCATGTATGTAAGTGTACCCCTGTCGTCCAAAGACTTTGGAGGCCAGAAGAGGGCGTCCAATCCCCTGGAACTGGAGTTAAGGAGAGTTGCTATCATGTGAGTGCTGGGAATTGAAGCCGGGTCTTCTGGAAGAACAGCAAGTGTTCTTAACTGCTGAGCCATCTCTCCAGCTCTAAATAAAATATTTTTTTTAAATGCCTGGCATAGAGCCTAATGACATAGTATAGTAGGTGATCGGTTAAATGTTGGTTTCTATTTATTATTATTCTGCTTCACAAAACTCGGTAATGGCTAGGCAGTATAGAAGAACAAAGTGCAAGCCTGGTGGCTCATGCCTGTAACTCCAGCACTCAGCAGGCAAAGAAAGGCAGGAGGACAGCCACAAGCTCAAAGTCTACAAAGTGAATTCCAGGGTTGCATAGTGAGACCCTGTTTCAAAAAATGAAAAAACAAAGCTTCTTTCAGTACAGACATCTTGATACCTCAGAGGGTAAAAGCTGTAATAAAACAGTCTTCCCCTAGGGAGCTAGGAGGCAAGCAACAGAATCAGGCTGCTCTCCAGCAGAATCCTAGCTTTGCTTCTCACTAGCAGTATGGCCTTGGGCAAATTACTCAACTCTTCTGAACCATAGTTTTCTTACTTGTAAAATGGAGAGACTTCCACCCTCTCTACAGACCCTCAGGTGGCAATGCATATGAAACCAAGAGAACAGACAGCATAGTTCAGAGTCGGAGTTCAATAACTGGCTTTTCTCCCAGACCTTACCCTGCTTGGTGTTAATGGTCTGGTCATCAGGTAGTGCTCACAGCTGAGGATTGGGGGCAGGGGGGCAGGGGTAGAGCTCTGCCAGCTGCAGGCACTACAGGGGTATCCAAACAGGTACCACTAAGGCCCCTCTCAGAAGGCCCACACACATCCTTTAGTTCACTACCAGGCCTGAAGATCCCAGGCCAAGAAGGTAGCTTACACAGCAGCCAACTTCAGGCTATGCAATAGCAGGGGTATAGCCACAAAACTCCAATCCTGGGTCCTGCCATCAGCAGCACACTTGCTTTCCCAGCTGGAAAGCAATGTGGCACAAAGGACCACAGACAAGGTTGGTGGGAAGGGGCCCCAGAAATGAGGCTAAAGTCATGGAAGTGCATCATGAGGAGCCCACCATTCAGATTTGTATATAATGGCTCCTCCAACACAGTGGCGGGCCCTAGGTGGAGATCAGGCCGCCAATGACAAGGGACTCTGGTAGTCATCAGAGTCCTGCAAACAGATGCTGGTGTCTGTCGTAGCTAGACAGAAGGAAGGTCAGGACCACATGGTGGATTTGCCACAAGGTTCCTGGGGCCCAGGATTGGCCTGTACAGCAGGTACCCAATTATATATTTGAATGAGTATTTGACTATCCATAAATGAACACTTTAACTAGGCCAGTCTTAGCTTTGTTTTGGCCAAAGCTGCTGTCTCAGATACTCCATTCCTTAGGCAGGGTTTCAGAATGCTTATGCTGAGGAAAAGCTCTGGTGTTTGCTCAGCTACCACACAGTGCTCTATTGCTGCAAATTCAGTCTGTTCCCAGCTTGACATTCACATTTCCCCCTCTGGCCTCAACTTAGTTCTCTGGTCTTTCTCCCTTACCTACACTGCAACGTCACTCTTTACTCCCAGGCTGGCTCTCATGCTTCTTGATGATGTCTTTGCTGATCTGAGTTCCTTCACTATGAATATGCTCATTTCTATCCAGATACTGTCAAGACCCAGCACTTGGAAGGCTGAGGCAGGAGGATCCCTAGAGTTTGAAGCCAGCCTGGGTTACAAAGCAAGACAATATCCCAAGCAACCACCATCACCACCACAAAACCCAACCAACAAACCAAAACCAAAACCAAAACAAAACACCAACATCCTTCAGGGCTTGGCACAGTATATCATACTGATCCCCACCTGAATCTCTCCTAGGCTCCTCCCATTTATACCTTCCCATAGTACTTCCTTTTCCTTTTTGGAGGCAGTACTGAGGATTGAATCTAGGGCCTCACACATGCTAGGCAAGCATTTTAACACTGAGCTATATCCCTAACCCTCTTCACTAAGATTCCCAGGCTGCCCTGGAACTCATTATGAAGTCTAGAATAGCTCTGAACTCTTGATGCTTCTGCCTCAGCATCCAAAGCGCCAGAGTTACAGGTATAAACCACCATGACCCATTGAGAAAAGCTCAAAGTTGAATGAGGGGAATGCATAGCAAAGACCCAGTTCTATGAGGGACCAACATGGATCCTCAATAAATGGCAATGACCATTACAAGGCAGGAATAAAATAATGTGGTGACATTTGTGCAGTCTCAGGATATAGACAAAGCTGGACTCAAAACTGGCCTCTGACTCTTAGAAGGATGACCCTGTAAGAGTCTAATTCTCTGAGCTCAGGTCCCCAATGAGTTAAGAATTAAATGAGAATCTATCCCTCATGTAACAGGGGGTCAGGAACACAAAAAGGCCCAAACACAGAAAATAAGAGTCAACAGAGTGTGGATCCTTGGACAGGACTCCTATATTGAGGTCCACCCACCCAGGGTTCAGGGACCATGGCAGAAGAGGGGACGGGAAGATTGTAAGAGCCAGGGAGAAGGTGCATGACATTACAGATATAGTCCTATAGGCTCCTGGGACCCTTTTCATACAAACCTACAGCAATGATGTCAGCATGCACAAGATCCATGCAAGACAAAAACCCAGCACAGAACTGTGGAAATGAGCAGCAAGCCCTAAACATAGTAAAAGAATTATTGGCAGCTGAATCCTGCTGAGTGAGGAAGAGCTGATCTTCTTGAAGGGAGAGACTAGATAGGCTGACTAAACCCTGGTGGATGAACTTGCACTGAGGGGCATCTCGGGACAATAACTTTACATAATAGGCCTTAGTACAAATGATAGAATGTATGAACTCCTGTGGGGGGGTATGGGAGGGTGCCAAAGGGGAAGGGGGTATAAAGATGATTTTATGTATGAAATACACAAAAATTCAATAAAAAATTTATATTAAAAAAATTAGAATCTAGGGGCTGGAGTGATAGCTCAGTGGTTACACTGGCTGCTCTTCCAGGGTACCCAGGTTGGAGTCTCTGCATGGCAGCTAACAGCTGTAACTCCAGTTCCAGGGGATCTGAAGTCCTCTTCGGAGCACTGCATGACATGAGTTCACTTAAATACATACATGCAGGCAAAACATTCATACATTTAAAAAATTTTTAAAAAAATTTGGGGGGTCTTTTTGAGACAGTAGCCCCAGCTGTATGTAGACCAGGCTGGCCTTGAACTCACAGAGATCTGCTTGCCTCTGCCTCCCGAGTGCTGGGATTAAAGGCCTGTGCCACCACGCCCAGCTAGCAAATTAAATTCGTTTAAAAAATGAGACTCTACATAAAGCCTCAGCTCAGGGCCTGGCACTTTTAATCAGCTGCTACCTTTTCGTTATTAAAGAGAGCCTCCTCAACGGACTGCATTCGAATCACTTAGGGAACTCCCGGGGTAGAGCTCACGAACTTGCTTTTTAAGTTTGCAAAAGTGACTTGCAGAAGGTGCCAATGGTATCCCAGAAATGCTCAGCGCTCCAGGACTCGAGTTCCGTTCAAGTGCCAGGTCTCCAACTTTACAGGACGAGCCAACTGTCAAACGCGGCTAACATCCACGCTACACACCTACGCCGCAAAGCCCACCCCTCCACCACTTCCCGCAGCCCATGGCTGCTCACGCGCGATCCGGCTGGGCACGCGACGACTAGGCGCCTCCGGCCGGGCGGCGCTTCCTAGGCCCTAGGTCGCCGCCGCCGCCTGGGCCCCACCAGCCTCGACTCCGGCGTAACGCCGCAGACCCTCCTTCCTGCTGGGCACACTGGAGGCATAAGCCCGGCCGTAGCCCGCTGCCCGGATCTGACTCGACCTCCTTTCCCCGATACCTGGCCGCGGACCTCACCATGACGACAGCTCCGCCTCAGGGGGCACCGGCGCAGTTTCCCAGCACGGTGAGCGGGGCAGAAGGGCGGCCGGCGGGTCAAAGGTCAAGGGAGACCGCGGAGAGCGCATGCGCAAGGCTCTGGGCATGCGTGTTTTCACGGCTCCAGGGGCGAGCCGAACTTCGTCCGGGCGGAGCCTGCCTCCGACTCTGGACTGGAGTTAAGGACGCTTGTTAGCCACCATGTGGGTACAGGAAGTCAAACCCGGGCCTCTGCAAGAGTAGCCAGTGCTTTTAACTAGCTCGCCAGCCCCTGTTTGTTTCCTATCTTAATTTTCCATATATATGTGTGTGTGTGTATATATGTTTTGGGGGGTCTTTTGAAACAGGGTCTCCCTGTAGCTCCACCACACCGGCAGTTTTGCCAAAATATTTAGGACGAAGCCATCATATGAAATAAACTAATGTAATACAGTGTTGGATGCCGAATTCTCGAATTCTCTGGGATATATAAGAAAACTAGAAACTTTAGAACAGGTTTTATCCCCCATCAGACTCTTACTACACGGACAAGACATGCCGGCCCTTCTGATTGCAAGGGGGTGGGACATCCTTAAATAACACGTGCTTATTTTCTGATGGTTCTAGAATTTTTAAGTCCAATATCTTCATGTTGCCAAGTTTAGTTTCTACTGCGGCTTCTCTCCTTAGCTTGCAGAAGGTTGTCTCTTCTCACACCCTCACATGATCTTCTCTGGTCTATGTGTTCAAAACAGCTCTTTCCAGACACCCATAATTCACATGCCAAAACAGCTCAACTTTTTGGGGTGCACAATTCAGTGCTTTTTAGCATATTCAGAGTTGTATCACTATCACCATTATCTAATTCCGGAACATTCCAACTCAGCAGTCACTTCCCTGGCCCTGGCAACCACTGCATTCGGTCCCTATGGATTTGCCTGTTCTGGACATTCTAGAAACTGAATCAAGGCTACATGTGGTCTTTTGTAACTGGCTTGTCTCTCTATTATCCATTCCCTCAGTTTTTGTTCTCAAAGCTCATACCAAACCCATCATCATATAATTCCTTTACCTTTATTTTTTATAGCCTGTATCCTCCTGCTAGAGTATGAATTCCCAGTGAGCAGGATATTTATGTTCATTCTTGGCTATCAAGCACCTTGGAAGGCTATATGGCATGTGGTGGATACTGACATGTCTGGTAAATGGATGAAAGGCTTCTAGACTACTGCCCTTCCTCTCCTCTAGCTCTCTAAATCTTTCTTCCTGGGTACCCTGCTGAACTTCCTTTTGTTCTTTCTTGGCTTTCTGTGGCAGGCTCTTTCCAGCCTTAGTTTCAGCTTCAAGAGAGTTTCCTCTCAGCCCCTTGAGCACCATGCTTGCCTCTGCATCCAAGCAATTCCTTTGTTTTTCCTTACTCTGCTTTCCTGCACACAGTCTGGTTCCCTTGGACAACAAAGCTCTAATTAGCTGAAGTTGCATCTTTCTTATTCATTAGAGTATCTGACCATCCACAGTGGGGCTGGACACCCAAGTGAACAAAGTGAGACTTGTGTGAAGAGGAGGGGCCAGGATTCAAGTTCTCTCACTCACAGTCACATCCCCTTTCCCTTTCCAGCTTCCCAGAGACCAAGCAACAGAAGAGGTGGACAGCTTAGAAAAGTTTAATTGCTGAAAATATCCAGGGTATGTGTAGTAGGCTGGTTGCTGAAGGGCTTACAACACTGTAATGAGACTGTTAGCTCCATGAGACCACCCCCCTTCTCCTGGCCTCAAGCCTGGGGAAGCAGGGTAAGTGGTTGGTCCTAGTGCCCTGAGGCTGCAGCTGCTCCAAATATCCTGGTTGGGGGCCAGCCCCCAATGTCTTTGACTGGAGCTGGGACAGCAGGCAAGATGGGTTGGCATGTAGTATCTGAAGGTACCAGACAAAGCCAGCCTAGGCTGGGACCAGCCCAGGCCAGTAGAAAGATTAGGAGAGACAGTGTGCTCAGGGCCAGCCCAGAGACATGCTACTGACCTCCACCTCCCACCCCTTGGTGCCACGTGCTAGCAGGCAGCTGAGGAGAAGCAGCTGGTCCCAAAGAAAGCAGAAGAGCAGACAATCCCTGTAGTTGCAGTGGACCCAGGAACTGTGGAAGTGCCTGAGGCCTACAGGAAGCCAGGGCTCCTGGGATGGATGTGCCAAGGCCAGAATAGCATCTTCCAGCTTGCAGAGATGTGGGGTATGTAGGGACACCAAGTGGTTCTAGGAGGTGGCAGTGGCAGCTGAGGTTCCCTGGTGTGTAGGCTAGTCCTAGGTTGTGAAACCAAGAGGTGAAAGGAGTTAAGAGGGCCTGGGAAGCAGGGGTTGGAGAAGAGTGTGTCACATATGTGCAGGAGGGGCAATATTGCTCACCACAGAAGCTGGGCCTACTCGTCACTCACCCATTCATCTTCATCCACCCCTTCAAAGGAGTCCTGGGGCAGTGGGTCCTCCCAGTTCCCCAGCTTTGCCACCATGGCATTCAGCAGCTGTGAGGGTAATAGGAGAGGCATTGAAAGAAATAACTCTGTGACTTCAAGAACATGAGACCCCAGTTTTAACCCCAACAATACTAGAAAAAGAGCTATTTCAATTAAAGACCTAGAAAGGTTGACGGGTTTTCATTGGAAAAGACAGAGACCAGAGAGACAGTTATAGGGGTGTCAGAGACAAGAGACTGTAGCATATGGCACCCAATACACATCTCTGCATATTGCCTCAAAGGCTCAAATGTATACCAGGGTCCCCATGGGCTTGGGTCTCCAAAATCCCAATTTCAGTTGGGTCAGAAATAGCTAAGATGTGGTCTCTTGCTGCCTTCCCTGACTTCCTGTGCCCTGGGGGTTGCAACAGGCCCTAGGTAGTCCCCCCACAAAGTTCTGGTATAGAGACAGGTGTGACACATGACTCTTCCTGCCACCTGGGTTGGGGCTGAAGACTTGGCAGATAATCAAGCACATGGAGGACAGCCTACTCTGAACAATCAAGTCTTCTTCCATGCCCACCTCCTCCTTCTTTTGCTGGTCAGATTTCTCTTCCAAGTACTGTGCTGAGGATGGGGCTCGTCGGGTAGGGACCTCACGGGATGCTTGGCTCACTGGGGTAAAGCAAGGACAGGCATCAGGCATCAGGGAAGGCCCTGTGTGAAGCTGCTTAAATCAGCCCCCAGGAGCTTCCCTGGCAGAGATCCAAGAAGTGGCATTAACACATCCTAAAGTCTTTGTTCACAAGGCCTACCTAGAACACTAGAGTATATGTGTGTAAGAATGTATGAGTGTGTGCACACAATAGAATGAAACACAGGCCACAGACCACCTCCCAAGTGTTCAAAGACAGGATCTGGAGATGTGAGCTCAAGTTCTCTATGGGGCAGCAGGGATGGAGGACTGTATGTACTTGGGCCTTCTGCCCCTTCCTCCCACCCATCTAGATTCCCCTGATGTGTCTTCCATTTGGTCCCTTATTCTACCTGGGGTCATGCCGGGGGGCTTCAAGCTCAGTAGCTGGGGCTGTCCATTAGTACCCCCTAGCCAGGCTTTGGCACTAAGAGCTGGCTCCCAGCTCACAGCCGTGTCTGGGAACACATCATCCTGGAAGAACTCTTTCTGCAAGGGAGGAAAGGGATGTCTGAGATACTGACCAGAGGCCCAGGGCACAAGCACTGAGACCTGGCCCCACCCACACTGGCATTTGCAGGTATTGCAGAATTTCAGTAGAACAGGAAGGCAGGCAGTGGGCAGGTTTTGGGGCAAGGCCAGGCAAGAACCCAAGTCCCTGGGTCCTTGGCCCTAACCTCACCCTAACTCGGGGCAGCCGGAAAGCAACAGGCTCCAGGGAGGTCTGTCGCAGTCGCAGGCATCTGGCAAACTCCACTTCCTGCACGTCACACTCAGTCTTTGGCAGAAGGACAAAGCCCTAGGGGGAATGAAGTAGAAACTTGGGCGGGGTGTTGTGGTGCACGCCTTTAATCCCAGCACTCGGGAGGCAGAGGCAGGCAGATCTCTGTGAGTTCAAGGCCAGTCTGGTCTACATAGTGAGTTCCAGGACAGCTGGGGCTACAAGGAGACCCTGCTTAAAACGACCCCCCGACACCAAAAAAAAAAAAAAAAAAAAAAAGTAGAAACTGGAGTCAAGTTTCTGAGCACTCTAGGGTGGCAGCATTCCTCATTTAGGACCGCCAGGACCTTGGCAATGGTGGGCTCTCAATAGGAACAACTTAGAGAAAAGACTGGAAGTGTAGCATTGACCTGTTTCTACAGGGGACAAAGTCCTACCGTACCCCAATTCAAGCTGTCAACTCACTGATCAAAGTTGAGGTATATGGTACTACACCATCATGATGCAAGTTCCTTGCTCTGGGTTTAATCCATGTGCACACTCCATCAAGACAAGCAAAGGACCAAACAGAATTTGTTTCCTGGATTTTGTTTCTTTGAGATAGTTTCACACTACCACCCAGGTTGGTTTCAACCCATGATCCTTCTGCCTCAACCTACAACTCTGCACCACCATGTATGGTGGTCCTTGGGGTTTTTTTTTTTGTTTCTTTTTTTGTTTTTTTTTTTTGGTCTTTTGAGACAAGAGTCTCCCTGTAGCCCCAGCCGGCCTAGAACTTGCTATGTAGACCGGACTGGACTTGAACTCACAGAAATCCACCTGCCTCCGCCTCCCAAGTGCTGGGATTAAAGGTATGTGCCACCATGCCCAGTTTTTCGTTTTGCTCCTTGGTTTTTTTTTTTTTTTTTTTTTTTTGGTTTTTTTGAGACAGGGTCTCCCTATCGCCCCAGCTGTCCTGGAACTCACTATGTAGACCAGGATGGCCTTGAACTCACAGAGATCTGCCTGCCTCTGCCTCCCAAGTGCTGGGATTAAAGGTGTGTGCCACCATGCCCAGCTTGCTCCTTGGTTTTTAATGGGTTTGTTCATAAATTCATATTGTAGGTTCATATAACTTAACTGTATATAGTTTAATTTTTAGTAATGACTGAGTGTAAGTCAGCTCTCAAAATTCCTAGATTATTTCACAGTCAACTCTCCCAGCTGCTGAGCACAGATGCTGGACACAGCTCAGGGCAGGACTGTGACATCTTGACCCCATGGGTTCCTGCACTTCCCCACATGGCCTCAAGGGGGCAGAGGCACCCTGAGATCCCACAGAGACAGCAGTATCAGTGCTGAAGGTGGCATCACCTTGTGAGGGTCAGGTGATGTGAAGCTGTTGCACTCCAAGAAGAAAGGGGCCTCTGGGAGCACCTCATACAGGAACACACGGGTGTCACCCTGGGAGACAGAGGGTGGGAGTGTGACAATAAAACAGCCAGCTTCACCAGCCCCTGCCCCACACCCAGCCAGTCCATCCCAGCCAACCTTGCCAGTGAGAAGCACTAGGCCAGTGTCAGGGTCGTAGCTGGGCAGCAGGGTCGAGGGAGCTACATCGAGGCCCAGCACTGCTGAGGGACCACCTGTCAGGGCATCAGCTGTGTACAGTTGCAGCTGGCGCTCACTTCGGCTACCAGAGGGTTAGAGTTAAAGCAGATCCTTAGGGCTGGAGAGGCCTGGGGCAGGGCAAAGACTTCCATAGGGACCCTGTTCCTTTCTGGGCTTGGAAGCCTAAGGGCTAGTGGTCAATGGAGAGCTGAGTCTAACCCTCAGAAGTGGCCTGGCTGGGGCAGCAATATCCCAACCCACTGCTCAGCCTCCACCCTCCTCCCAGGCTTGCTGTCTACACAGCCCTGACTTCAGTGCCTGCCCTAGCCCATTGCAGCCTCCTATCTAGCCTTCTTCCCCAACATTCTGCTTCTCTTCCTCAGATCCAGCAGGGCTTGACATCCTTCTGGCTCTTCCACCCAGGCTTGAATGACCTCTCCTCCAAGACTTGGTCAGCAGCCCCTTTGGGACTTGATTCATACAAGACCTCTCTTGGGAAGCCACCCCCATGCATCCTGGAAAGTGCTAGGTACCCACCTCTCAGGCCTATCTAGTTATCCTTGTTCTCTGTTTTCTGTGCCTTACCTAGTCCCCATCAGGCAAAGGCTCCTGGGCCTGCTCTCACCCTCTGGGTTCCCTGTTGATACATATTTCCTCTCCAGTACTCCTTCTCACCCAACCACCCATCTTTCTGTCTACTCATCTATCTAATCATCCATCAGTTCATCTGTCCATCCATCATCATTCCATCCATCCACTCATCCACTTACCCATCTACGCACCTACCCCCTTATTCATTCATTCTCCCATTTACCCACCTACCCATCCAGTGAATGAATGATGGGAACAGTTTTTGCAAGCCTGACAGGTTGTTGTGACCTTGGGGAAAGGGAGATCAGGCAGCTGCTGAAGCCCCAAGATGGTGGTCCCTAAGTCCTCACCTGTCAAAGCCAGACACCAGCAGACAACGACCATCACACACCCAGACAATGCGGGCTCCACGGCCCCCCTCAGGTCCTGGACCTTTCTGTTGAGATACAACACACAAAGCCCAGTCATGGCCCCTCCCTGCAATGGGTCTCAGGGCTACTCTTAACCTATATGTGCTTACCTACAGGGATGCAAGGCCTCTACAGGGTTCACAGACCCTGAACCCCTCCCCTCAGCCCAAGCATGCTCGTCTACAGGGGTACAGGGTTACATAGAGAATGTAGACCTTAAGGTGCTCCCACTCCCAGCCCATGTATGTTCACCTGCAAGGATGCAGGGCTACTCAAGGGCTTGTAGACTCTAGCCTGTCCCTGCCCCAGCTCATGCATGCTTACCCGTAAGGGTACAGGGCTGCTCCGGGGCTCATAGACCCGCACATGCCCATCCTTACACACAGTGGCCAGTTGTTGCCCATCTGGACTCCAGGCCAAGCCAAAGATCTGGGGACAAATGAGGACATGAGAGGCAGCCCTTTCCTTCTACGCTGGGCCCCTGCCTCTGCAGCTATTCTACCTGGTCCTGATGGCCCTGCAGCCTCAGCCGCTCAGCTCCAGCCTGAAGGTCCCAGATACGAATGGTGAGGTCATAGGAAGTAGAGGCCAACAAATCAGCCGCCAAGGGGTGGAAGCGCAAAGAGTAGATCTTTTCTGTGTGGCCTGTGGAGGACCATGGGGTGATGCTGAGCCCCTGGGGATCCAGTGCCCCACCTGGCTCTACCAGGGACCCCTCACCTGTTAGCACAGTCTCAGGTGTGGTAAGTATGTCCTTGAGGCCCCCAGGGGGCACCCGCCATAGTCTGATCCGGGCATCTTCCCCAGCTGTGGAAAGAGGAGTATATATTCATTTGCAAGGCTCAGGACACCTGGCTTCCCTGCCCACTCAGAACATGGAACCTTCTTATACTCCTCGGGGCCCAGACTCCTTACCCACAGCAAGACGGTATGGGTCAAAGGGGTCCCAGGCCAAATCCATTACCGCTGACCCATTCTGCAGTGTAGGCAGTGTTGTGTCAGGCAGGCGTCCAGGTTTCTGCAGCTGCAGGAGGAACCACCATCCCAAGGAACATCAGAAATCCAGGTAAGAGAGCCATTCCCAGAATAGTAGGTGCCTGGGCCCCACTCTCTGCAACAGATACCTCCACTTCAGGGTGGTCCAAGCTCTCTGCAATAGCCACCTTATACTGAGCCCCAGGTGCCAAATGTGAGGCCCCAGAAAGTGAGAGCATGACAGTATGGAATAGTAGAAAGATCTCAGGCTTGGGATTTAGGTGGCCAGGGCTTGAACCCAGCTCGACTTAACACAGGACAGGTCACTAAATCTGTGCCTTTTCACTCTCATCTGAAAAATGGGAATAAGAATGGCACCCCACACACAAGGCAGCTGGGAAGATTACAGGATATGGTGACAGGTGCCTGACACATGGTCTGCCCTTAGTGTCCTGTCTTTGCCTCCTGCAGGGGTTTCCTAAAGGGTAGCCTTAGTGGGGCAGGGCCCTTACCTCAAGGACAGCTACCTGCCCACCACTGCTAAGCAGGGGCACTGCCACATGCAGTCGGTTAGCACAGAAGCCATCGCTCTCGCCAGGTGTGGTGAGGTTGAGCCCCTTGAGGTTGGTGATGTGGCTGTCTCGGTGCAGGATGGTGCCCTGAGCATGGCGGAACTTAGAGCTGGGGCCTGGAGGGTGGTGGGGATATAGCCATGAGTGAGGATGTTGTGCCTGTGAATCCTGCACCCTTAGTCCTGGTCACCTACTTCCCTCACTACAGGAAAGTGTCTGGTGGGGGCCTAGGCCATGCATCTACAGAGGTGGCAAGCATAGCTTGCCCAGAAAGTTTGTCCATGTTCCTCAATGGCCTGAGGGATCTTGGTGGAACCCCAGCGATCCAGGGAACACAGCTTGGAAATCAGTGGTTCTGGTAGCACAAGTCTAGGTGAGTGGGTTGATCTGTATGAGGTCTCCCTTCAGGGCTGGGGGCCAGAGAAAGAGGGTTAGGGCTGGAGACAGGATTCTGTCCTAATGGGCTTACCCAGTAGGCTCTGCAGTGACCTCTGACTGGGACTGGTACCAATGCCGCTAGTGCTGGAAAGTGAAAGCCCCAAACTGGATGGCGTGGAAGGTGAGGTCAGCGAGCTGGTAGGGGAGGAGAAGTCCTCCTATGGAGAAGGACCTGGTTAGCCACCAAGTCCCTGGGTGTTCTGGCCAAGGGGAAAGCTGACTGACTCCAGGGCCACTGCTCTGGGTTCCTCTGGGCTATGGGACACTGGGCTAGGCATGAGCCTGCTGAAGCATGAACCAGGTGGTAATGGGAGGAAGGGACTGAGCTTTAGGCCATGGGGACAGAAATGGCTGCTCCCAGCTCCCAGTTTTGTGGGCTGCTGTGCCAGTGGTTACAGCTGCCAACATTTCAAGAGCAACGAGAAATCTAGTGTGTCAGCAGCCCTGCTTCCTCAACAACTGCTTAGTTTAGAAAACACTGCTAAGTTCTTTACTATGCTGCATGCGTTCCTCCCTAACTGTTCTGACAGCTAGAGATAAAGTCCATTTGACAGGTGGATGGAATATACCTCCTGACCACTTCACTGCCCTACTGTGATGTCTCATTGGCCATAGAGGAAGTGACTTAATACTTACACTTGGGTCTGTGTCAGCTCTCAGTGTCTCCACAGGCTGGGCCATGTCAGTGGGTGGCTCCATAGGGGGTATCATGCAGGAAATGAAGCTGGGATGGGGCCGGTGGGCTGGGTTGAGGCTGACCTTCTGTACCTGTTGGCAGGTTGCCAGGTAGGAAGGGAACCCTTGGAGGGGTACACATAAGGTTGGGGAAACCCAATGAGGACTTCAGGGATTGTTTGGGCCAGGGAACAGGGTAAGAGGAACTTGAGCCAGGCTTAACCATACCTGCTGGTTGCTGCCAGCCCACCACACATGAGCATCAGAAGCAGGCACACAGCCAGATGTGTCTGGAAACAGATCCTCATGGAACTCCACAGACTGGTGAAGAAGAGGCAGGCAGTCAGTGAGGCCTGAGTCCCCCCAGGTCCCCAACCCTTGTCCCAACCCCTACTCACCTTTCGGGGTACATGGTAGCTGACAGGTATGATGGCTATGTCGCTCAGCTGCAGGACCCGGAGCACCTCACAACCCATGACAGCCAGTGCTCGTCGGGGCAAAAGGGCTGCCCCCCGCAGCACGCTCTCCAGCACACATTGGGTCACTGTTGAGGACACCATGGGGGACAGTCAGTGATGGAAAAGGATCAGTGGTAGGGTAAGGAGGGGGAAAGTAAGGACTCACCTGGGCTCAGTGAAGGCTGCTGTGGGGTCACCTCATAGCAGTATAGCTGACTCTCACCCTGAAACGAACCCAGCCTGAGCTCCAGCTGACTACAGCCTGGTGTCCAGACAGCCCTACAGCTATCCCCCCTTGCTCCCTGGGCCCAAGCCACAGAACCACAGTAGCCACCTCTTAGAAACTTGACTGTGCTGGGTAATGAGTTGATCCCTGAGAGACTCCCTCACTTGCTCATCAAATCATGTAGTGAGCACCAGGCATGTACACCAGCATTTATAGCATGTTGACAGCAGACCAAAACTGCTCTATTTGTGGTCTTGTCCTCCTAAAGTCGCATCATCTTGGCTTCCCAGGTGAGGATGACAGTGGGCTAGGCTGCACTGTTCTCTCCTCTTCAGGGGACAGCAAGGAGAAAACCAGTACAAGGGCCTGAACTCTGGGCAGTACACATGACAGATAGAGGTAGGGGAGACCCAGTTTCTTGCTCACCTTTCCTGCCAGGATCAGGAGCCCAGAGTCTGGATCCAGCAGGGGTATCAGAGACCTGGGGAAAGAGGGCCAGTAGGCTGGATTATAGGGAAGGGACAACAGGAAGGTTCCATATCTGTGACCTCACATCAGGGACTTGGAAGAAACCAATAACCAGGAGCCACTTGGTCCCTCCAACTGTATCTAGCTGACACCTAGGATCCTCAGTCTCCTCTCTAGGTGTTGCCCATATGCTGAGCACCCCACACCCTGTCCTATTTCTTCCCTGAAGGGCTTACACTGGTTCTGGGTATTGGAGATTTAAGCCTGACCTCCACTGCAGGCTCTTGTGAGAAGCCCACATATAAATCATGTCCCATCCTGCACCAGCCACCCTAGATCAGACAAGCATAGCCAAGGAGGGTGAGAAAGTATGTTGTCCAGCCAGGGATCCTTCAACCTCTGCTTGGGAACTTTTGGGCCCACTCCAGTCACTCCAGGGGTAGGGTGGTGCCATGTACTCCATCACCTCACAAACTTCAGGTATCCTAGAGGCTTAATGCCCCTCCATGCTGACTCCATGTCCCTGTGACCAGTTGAGCCAGGTAATGGGGAAAAGGACCCTTGCAGCTGCTGGTCCTCCCCAGAATCCTCCAAGCTAGTTCAGGCCAGTGAACAGGATATTTCTGGTCTGTTCCTGAGATGGGGTTATGGTAGGAGGGGATGGTGTCTGGGAATGCATGGGGGGGGGGGGACAAACTTCAGGTATCCTAGAGGCTTAATGCCCCTCCATGCTGACTCCATGTCCCTGTGACCAGTTGAGCCAGGTAATGGGGAAAAGGACCCTTGCAGCTGCTGGTCCTCCCCAGAATCCTCCAAGCTAGTTCAGGCCAGTGAACAGGATATTTCTGGTCTGTTCCTGAGATGGGGTTATGGTAGGAGGGGACGGTGTCTGGGAATGCACGGGGGGGGGTTGTGGTGGGGGGCAGATAGGTTGGGAGCCTCTGACACTGACGGTTTCAGACAACTTTTTCACTGGCCAGGGACCCACCCTCTATGGGCCCTAGAGACTAGCCTCCCAAGCCCATGAGCACTGCTTTCCAGTGACTTCACATTTGGGGAGGGGCATCCAAGAAAACTTGAGAGCCTTCTATCACTTGCTCTTGGGTTCCTGTCTCGAGAGACCCCCTAGGTCTGGATCTCTACTCTGGCGACGGTTTCAGACAACTTTTTCACTGGCCAGGGACCCACCCTCTATGGGCCCTAGAGACTAGCCTCCCAAGCCCATGAGCACTGCTTTCCAGTGACTTCACATTTGGGGAGGGGCATCCAAGAAAACTTGAGAGCCTTCTATCACTTGCTCTTGGGTTCCTGTCTCGAGAGACCCCCTAGGTCTGGATCTCTACTCTGGCATACTCCCAAACAGTACCTCATTGCTACTGTAGTCCCTTCAAGTCAGAGGTCACCCAGCTATGGCAGCTGCTTGTGTCCCTCACCCTGGTGACAAGGGGTTCAGTTCCTCCTCCCCTGCCCACCAGTATTCTGTTGGAGCCACAGAGTGAATGGAGAGCTGGGTGGGGCCCCCCAAGTGTCTCCACACAACTTCCTGGAGGGCCCTAGGCCAGTCACCTGTGAGTAACACAGGCTGTAATTACCTCAGGCTGGCCTCATTGCTTCCCTTCTTGACCCTGCCTGACCAATGCCTGCCACAGTGGAGGGTGAGCAGGAGACAGAGGTGTTGTGTGGCCAGGAGGCCACCCCACAGCAGTGGGGTCTGCATCAGAACCCTGGCAGCTTCCATAGGGCTTTACTCATTCATTCATAATCTTCTCTTCATTACTTAATAAGCTAATCTGTGCTGAGCCCTCAGATCAGTGTGTTAGTATGAACAAAAGAGAGTGAGACAGACCCCAAAGCCTGTCCTCAAGGTACTTAGTGCCTGGTGCACAAGCAGACACAATCCCATGATTAAACACATGAAAGAAGGATTCTCTGAGGATGTGCAGTAGGGAGAACAGTGACTTAGTCTTGACTGGGCCACTGGAGAGGGGGTGTTCTCACAATCCTAATGTTAGGGAGAAACCAAACACATCACAAAGAGAGTTCTAGACAAAGAGAGCATGTGCAAAGGTCCTGTGGCAGGAGCAAGGCATTTTCAGGGATGGGAAAGGTAAGGTATGTGGTAGCCTAGCAGTAAGAGCGATGACTGAAGCTCAGGGAGAAGTGGGCAGAGCCAGATGGAGGAGAATCTGGTAGATGGAGTGTGGGGAGTACTGTCTCTAGTGGATGATAAACAACTAAAAGCTTATAGTGTCTTTTGTTTTACAGAGCTGGAAGTAGAATTTAGGGCCTTGTGGCCTGCTAGGCAATTCTACCATCCCCAGGCAGAAGGAGTGTTTTAAACAACGTAGAGTAGGGCCACGATGGTGCTGAGATGGGGTCATATAGGCTGCTGAGCAGAGATAAGCTGGGAAGATTGGGAAATGAAGGAATGTGATACTACAGGCAGAGATGGGGAGCAAGTGGGCTGAGTGGTGGCCTTGTTTACACTGCCCAGGAGAGAACATGGGAAGAATCCTGTGGGTTCCACCATGGCACTGATGTTTTACCAACTTTCTAAACCCACCTCCTGAGGAAGCCTGGCTGGGTCTCTCCTCATCTCACCCCCTCAGTTCCTGCCCACTGACGCAAGTGTGCAGGTGGTGGGGGCAGGAAATGACAGAGGGCAGGGCTAGCTTCTCTGACAGGTCAGGCCAGTCCTCCTTGCCTCAGGCAGAGCCATCTGGACAGCTCTGCCAGGCAGCCACATCCTGCTACCCATGGTCCAGCATGGGCAGGGAAATGGGGTCATAGCACTCAGCATCAAGGGTTGTCTAATAGCTGGCACAAGTTTGACCCCAGGCCTCATGAAGACAGCCAAGCTGCATCTGGGTCCGGGATGCAGAAGGTATGCCTTGGCTTGGCAGAAGACCAGAAGTGGTGGGAGGTGGTGCTAGTACCTTAACTGCTGCTATGGCCCCTGGGCATACTACCTTGAAGGGCTTTCCCTGATGTTGGAGCAGGGTTCTACCTCAGACCCAAAGTCAGAGGGTCAAGGGCTCTGCCCCTAACCTCAGCTCAGGTCCCAGAACACTAGGGAAAATGGTTGCACCACCTAGATGGTCAGTTGTGACTTTGAACTCTAATAATGCCATAAACTCGACAACTGCCCTGTGATGGGCACAGTAGAAGGACCAGAATGGGCTTGCTGGGAAAAGCAGCTCCCAACTCCTCCCCTGGTATCCTCTTCACTCATTTCTCTCTTATGGCCTCAGACAGCTTGGCAATGCCACTGGTCAAAAGCAGTCCAAATCCCATGGCTCTTTTACTGTCAACCAGGCTGGGCAGTCGAGGCCCTTTCAAGGTACAGGCTATCCCATACTCCTTCCTTTTGTGAGGTCTCTGGTGGGGGGTTGGCAGGGGGAAGCAACAAAGAGAGGTTAGACTAGTTGGGAAGATGTCCTAGAGGTTACCTCTAAGCCTTTAGGAGAATGGGACCTCAGAGGATTCATGACTCAAAGGAGCAGCTTAGGGACAGTCAGACTAAAAGGTCAGATAGCACTTGTGGGGCTCTATTGTTTGTTTTTTTTTTCTTTTGTACTAGATATTGAACCCAGAGCCTTATCTATGGGAAGTGCTCCACCACTGAGTTATACCCTTAGCTCTCTTTTTATTTTTTATTTTGAAAAAGGTCTTATGAAGTTGCCCAGGCTGACCTTGAACTTGTGATCCTCCTGCCTCAGACTTTCGAGTAGATGGAATGATAAACCTGAGCCATCAAACCTGGCTCACACAATACTCAATGACTGAGGAGTTTAGCATGAGACAGTGATGAGGAATAGGGACTGGGGTGACCTGTGAGCCTGAGTCCTGGCCCAGAGAGGGCAGCTGCCACACAGCCCCAGCAGAGACTTCCTGATCCAAACAAGCTGGGAAGCCCGATTTTAATGTGAAACCATCTAATTTTTTTTTTTTTCAATGCTGGCATGGCTTCAAAGTCTAAAATGTTTCACACAGGCCAAATGAAACACCTAGGGGTCAGTTCTGCCCGGGAGTGGGGGGTGTATTGCCATGCTCTATACCTATCACACAAGAACATGTGTGAGAGGCCAAGGGATTGAGAGAGGAAAGTCTCAGCTAGACCCTGCTTAGCTGCTGACTTGGATCATCTTCCTTTCCCAAGTCCTGCAGAGACTAGACAAGCCCCCATCTGGTGTGGCCCAGCCAAAAGCTGTGGCTGCAGGAGGATAAGAAGGGGGTAAGGTGGTGGAAGCTGGGAACTGAGCTGGGTCCCCAAAGGCTCTGAGGCATGATTCTGACCACAACCATGGAGGGGGAAGGGCATTTTCCTGGAATCCTCCAAGGCAGGGGATTTTTTTGGACTAGTACAGCTCCCACAGCACCCTCCCATCCTTCGCAATCAAGGGCCACTGTCAACAGATGCCAAGGCCCCACCTACTGTTGATGAAGTCCCCAACCCCACCTCCCATCCCAAGCACATTCTGAACTTGAAGCTGCCAGTAACTATGGGGCTTTGGGCAAATGGCTACTTCCTTTCCTGGGTTTAGTCCATCTAAAACTGGGGAAGATGCCCGGGGACACCCTGGTTGTTATGGTCAGAAGGATCCCAAATCTAGCATTAGAGGCTGTGCAGCCTTCCTAGAGCTTATGATGTTGGGATTAGCTATCAACAATAACACATTGAGAAATTGTATCTAAAAAAATCTGTTTGAAAAATCCTTGGTTTTGGCAGACTGCGCTGGTCATGGGGACCAAACTCTAATCCCAGCCCCCACTGCCCCACACCTGCCTTTCTAGATCTATGTTGGCCCTGGGGTCCATGTCTAGCATCTGTGTCTTGTGTTACTCAATATTTGCTTGCTTTTTACTCGAAAGGCAGTCCAATGTCACACAGCAAACTAAGGGCTGACTTAAGTCTGTGTTCCCCTGACTCTATTGGAGGCCTAGTAAAATCTCTCTTTCGCTCAGGTTGGGAGGTGTCGGGGTGCAGACTGGGCCTGCTGGACGCAATGACCCGTTCAGCAGAGGGGTCTGGTCATTGCCAAGCCCCGCCCCAGCCAATGGGGAGAGGCCTTGCCCACTGTAGATGGCTCCGCCCCTTAGCTCTTAAGGCGGGACCCGCCTCCCAGGAGCCAACTCCGGAGCCCGAGCCCGGGGCGGGGAGACACCTACACCCGTTGCCTCCGGACCCCGGACAACTCAGGACGGACTGAGGCCGAGGTCTGCCCCGCCCGGGTCCCTCGGCTGCCGCCTTCTGGTGAGTGTCTGGGGGCTGCGGGCGGCGGCGAGGGGCGCCAGGAGGGGCTGAGCATATTCGTTGTGCAGGCGCGTTGGACCCACTCTCTGGGATGGGACGGTGCCCCCTCCCCCTAGCCTTGCACGGTTACCTGGGCGGAGCCCCTCCCCCGGCCGTCCTGGGGCCTACGGGGCTGGCCAGGGTGAGCGTGTGTACATGGCTCATCAACTGGTGAGACTCTGAGTAGACAAAATAAACACCCTCCTCTCCCTCGCTTCCTCCTCGCACGGCTGGGCCCTCCGGCATGACCAGTTTTATGAATCAAACCCCTTTCAGGGGATGGCCTAATCGCACGTAGTCTTTGGTTACTTTTCCCTCCTGGGGTCAGACAGTCTGGTGCCCCTGTGCAGACTGGCAGCCTCGGGTCCGTCACACATGGCAGAGCTGGGCCTACAGATTTTCAGGCAGCCTTGGAGAGGAACTGGGTGTGTGTGTAGCTGATAGGTATGCCCCCAGGTGAGAGATGGACCTTGGCTTGCCAGAGCCCTTAGTATTCAGTATCAGGGCATCTTATCTCTGTCAGAGAAGGGGCTTTGCTTGGGCTGCAAACCCAATGGCCTATAGCCAGCCTAGTCCTATGTGTCCCTGAGCTGGCAGTGCTGGGGCCAGAGGACTGCTGAGGTTCCCTGTGGTCACTGGCAGACCAGCTGATTGGTGCCAACCACACTGCTTCACCCCCATTTGTTAACAATTAGCACACCAGGGTTGATGACCACTTCCACTCACTGGAGTCCAGGGGTGGAGTCTGCAGGGTGGAAGATGCCTGAAGGTCCAGGTGTACCCCTGCTTGCTTTTTGCACCAAGGGTAGGTGAGGCTACAGAAAGAGGAATTGGGAGAGCCTCTGTCCCTCTCTAGACCAAGAGCTCCCAGGGCAAGAAACCAGCCTAAATGCAAAAGGTCCTTTCCTGCTAGGCTAGACTTTGGGTGCTGGTACAGAGATGTGGGTGAGCTAGAGCCCTGTGAGGGGCTCCATTCAGTGAAAGCCAGTGTGTACCCAGCTGTTAGCATAGCCCCACAGAACCAGAAGCAGGCAGGTGGGGGATGGGAGAGCAATCCCTTGGGTTTACTGTCCTCTCCCAGGGGATTCAGCCCCTGGGAGCTTCTGTAAACAGAGTGTCAGAGGCAGGAAGAGGTCTCTGGTAATGAGCAGCCCAGCTGGATTCCCTCCAGTCCATTATCTAGCATCTCCCATCCAGGGAGGGAAAGGACCTAGGAGCACACGTGCCATCCTGGGGGCCCAGACACTGCCTGTCTCTAACTCCCCAGCCTTAGAGCTGCACAATGGAACAGACCTGTAGGTCCAGAGGGTCAGATGTAATGGGGTAGAGGGCTGGTGTCCCAGGGTGTTTGGATATCATTCCCTCTAGACCATGGAAGTGAAAGGAGAGATCAGCACAAGGAGCCTTAAGACACTGCCCAGACCTTTGCTCTTCTAGGGAAGATCCCTCTGGCAGACAACCCTGTGGCCAGAGATGTCCAGGCAGATAACCCAAGGCTCTGCCTTCCATTACAGATACCCCCAACTTTGGGGAAGTCAGGAAAAGTCCCAAGGAAGAGCCAGGTCCCTTTGGGGACTCAGTAGTGACCCCTCTTATACTGTATAGTACCCAGGAACAGGAAAGCGGTGCTCCAGCTGGCCCCCAGGAAGTAACTCCCACCTCACCAGCCCATGCAGACAGTCCTCTTGGGTAAGAAAAAACAGGTTGCCCACTGGCAGATCCTAATCTTATGGATGGAACAGGGGTCAGTAACCCCTCCCAGAGCCCCCCTTAGCACCCCTCAGAGCTCCTCCCAGAGCTGTGAAGCCCAAGCTCAGTGTTGCCAAGAAAACCAGCTCCCCTCACTGCTATGGAATTTGCGCGAGTTCTTAGAGAAGGGGGAGGGAGGGGTGTGTGCATACAGACATCACACAGGAGCACTGCCCAGTGGGTGTGTGTCTGGTGTGGTGTGTGTGGGTGTGTGTCTGTGCGCGTGACTGCAGCAGGGCTGTTTGGGGCACGTAGGGGTGCTTTGGTGAGTTGGTGTGCACAGAGGAAGAGCAGGGACTGGACCTCCTTCCTTTTATCAGTTTCCACATTCCAGAGTCAGCCAGGCTGCTTTCCCCAACCCTTCTGTCCAGCCCAGGGCCTCCCCCGCTTTTCCTCATTCCAGCCTCCCTGGGTGTGAGGAGGCTTTCTCTGGCCACCTCGGTTCTAGGGGGCGGGGGCAGGCAAGGGGCCAGTTCTTCTCCAAGGTTGGGGACAGCCACCCCCCCCACCAATGCAATAAGGCTTTGACATTCCTGGAGGCTTCCTGAGAGATTTCATTAAGTAGGAAGGAAGAAACTAGCTTGCTTTGAGAGGGAGTTGGGGAGGGTTGAGGCCCCTGTTCCCTGGGTCCCAGACACTGGGTAGCAAGAATAGCTATGGGGGCAGACTTGTGGTTCAATGCCACACAATAGCTAAGGGTTTGTCTAAGAACGTTGGGTGCCTAGTAGGATGCTGACACAGTATAAGTAGAGTAAGACTCCTTCTGGGGCCACTTCTTAGACTCTTGTGCTCAGCCAGCTTGGAGTAGACAGACTTCCTCAATAACTAAGGTGTTCTGGCAAGTTTGGGGTTAATTGCAGGTTACAGCTTATTCAATGGGTACCTGGTCCTGGGCAGGGACAGGGTAGTGAGGAGGCCCAGCCCCAATGGCATCACACCTGCCTCGAGCTGACAATGGCATTCGAGCTGACAATGGCATTCGACTGGCCCACTTCTAGTTGGGCCACAGCCATCACATAGCTCCTGGGGCACAGGTGTCCTTACCCAACAGGTGGCACCTCTCCTAAGATGGCATGTCCTGCCACCCTGCGGGCTTACTTGAGCAGGCGACTAATCTTAGTCATTGGTCTCCCTGCCCTGGGCTGACAGGTCTGGCAGCAGCCAGGTCACCCACAGGGCCACTAAGATCTACCTGGGGACAGGCCAGGCTAGCCTCTTGGAAGAAGAAAAGGGCCCAGCCACCAGCCTAGCCACAACTGATCTGAGACCCAGAACACATTTCCAGGACAGACATATGAACTAAGCTGATATCTTGCCTGGTTTCTCTCTCTCTCTCTCCCTCTCTCTCTCTCTGCCTCCCTCCCTCTCTCCCTCCCGAGCACTGTGATTAAATGCATATACCACCATGCCCAGCCTGATTGTCCTTTTTGCAGCTTCTCTAACTATAAACAGGACCCACCAGAGGACTTTTCCCAAAATGTAGCTGCTTGGATTGCCCCAACAGGAGTGGGTTTGTTTGTTTTTTAATTGGATGGGACCTAAGGAATTAAGGTTTTAAAGAGCTTCCTAGGGAATCCTGACCTACAGCTCAGGTAGAGATGGAAGCCCAGAGGGGGCAGGGAGTTAGGGTAAGGTCACAAAGCAGAATGAGCAGTACTGGCTTAGGACCCCCGGCCTAATTACCAACCTGGGCTATGCCCTCTCCTACCTTTTGCACAAGGATGATGGAGACCCTCAGCCCCTTGCTGGGCCAGGGTTGGGGTGTCCTACAGAAGGGGAGATGGGGTGGACCCAACCAGGGCTCAGGGCCCAGAGCCTTCTTGGACACGTCAGCAAAACCAGAGCCAGCCGTTTTGGCCGCCAGCATAGTCCCGCCTGCCTGGAGGGGGTTGGCAGACTCCTGGGGCTGGTCTGTTGCCAGGCCTGGCCAGCAGTGGAGAACTCATTCGGGCCAGCATCGGGAGGCAGAGGCTTAGAGCCCAGAGCTGAAAGTCAGACCTTGTAAAGCCCATCCTCTGCCTACAAAGAAGTCTGCAAAGAGGGGGTAGGCTCTTTCTGAACTGGCCTCTCCTCCACCCAGCTAGGCATATGGCCCACCCTAGCCTCAGAGATGCACCAGCTCCAGGGCTGATGTGGTCACCAAATGCCTGGGTTCTACCCCACCCACTCGTCTGTCCCTGCCTAATCCCAGGCATGTGTGTAAGTGGGTGCCCAGAAGTGTGTCACATACTTGGGGGAGGGGTGGAGGCTACTCTGGGTCCCCAAGAGCTGGATGATGAATGCCCTTAGTCAACCTTACTCACAGGGCCCCTCCTGCAGGTCATATGCTGTAGGAAGCTGGGCCAAAGGACAGCTTATCCACGTACCCCTTCCTAGAACTAAGGCTATCCCACCCACTTTCCTATCACCCTGAGAATGGAGGGCAGCCTGGTTATGTGGCCTTGAACTGGGTCCAAGAGGTCTCTGGTTAGTATGAAAGTGGTACAGAAGACTGAGACGCTCCACAGTGGGCCAATGAAGCAGTCAAGGGCTCCTGGCTTATAGGTGATGCCCTCAGTGGGGCACTTAGCAAATACTCAGGGAAGCAGGTACTATGACTAGCCCCATTCACATATGGGTGCTAAAGTAGGGTTTGTGGTCCAGTTCCAACAGCCAGACCACCTAAACACCCCACCCTAGCTCCTGGGTGCTGGACAGCCAGGCCTCTGCTTTCTGCTTCTGTTTACCAAGCTGTGGTAGGGTCAGTCCAAGGCAGGCTGCAGAGTTGAGGAGGACTGACTCTCCATCACTAGGGTCCTCCTGACCCCTAAAAACTAGGGCTGCTCCAGAACTCTTCCCACACCCTTTCTAGAAGAAAAGGTCTCCCTTCCCTGGCCCTATCCAGGGATCAGATAGCAAAGCAAAGACTGTGGTCCTGTCAGAACCACTATAATCAGTGGATAGCAAAGGGTAATGGCAATTCCTGAGGCCACCCACCCCCATCTCTACATACAACTAGGCACAAGTACCTAGACCTTAGACAAGCTGAATGACTTCAGAATTTGTTCAAAGAATTCCCTGTGCCAGACATGGTGGTACACCCTTTAATCCCAGCACTTGGGAGGCAGAGGCAGGCAGATCTCTGTGAGTCCAAGGCCAGCCTGGTCTACATAGTGAGTTCCAGGCCAGCTGGGGCTATAGGGAGACCGTCTTAAAAAACACCAAAAAAAAAAAAAAGGGTGGGGGGGGGGGGGGGCCCACCTGTAGTCCCAGCCCTTGGGAGGCAGAGGCAGGCAGATCTCTGTGAGTCCAAGGCCAGCCTGGTCTACATAGTGAGTTCCAGGCCAGCTGGGGCTATAGGGAGACCGTCTTAAAAAACACCAAAAAAAAAAAAAAGGGTGGGGGGGGGGGGGGGCCCACCTGTAGTCCCAGCCCTTGGGAGGCAGAGGCAGGCAGATCTCTGTGAGTCCAAGGCCAGCCTGGTCTACATAGTGAGTTCCAGGCCAGCTGGGGCTATAGGGAGACCGTCTTAAAAAACACCAAAAAAAAAAAAAAGGGTGGGGGGGGGGGGGGGCCCACCTGTAGTCCCAGCCCTTGGGAGGCAGAGGCAGGCAGATCTCTGTGAGTCCAAGGCCAGCCTGGTCTACATAGTGAGTTCCAGGCCAGCTGGGGCTATAGGGAGACCGTCTTAAAAAACACCAAAAAAAAAAAAAAGGGCTGGGCGTGGTGGTGCACACCTGTAGTCCCAGCACTTGGGAGGCAGAGGCAGGCAATCTCTGTGAGGTCAAGGCCTACCTGGTCTACATAGTGAGTTTCAGGCTAGCTGGTGCTGCAGAGGGACCCTGTCTCAAAGCCCCCCAGCCAATAGCCTGAAACTTGCAGAGTTTTTCAAAACCCTGGTACCATCTCCTGCCTCAGTCTCCCTTGCTGGGAGGGGTAAAGCTGAGGCTCAGGCAAAGAAACTTAAACCCATTTCTTGGGGGAATGGAAATTGGGTTGGCTATTACCTGCAGGGTCTTCTTGGCCCAGGACTCTGATCTAATTAGTTCCCTCTCCCACCAACTTGAATGCATATTCCATACCTTATGACCTGCTAGCCTGGTGGCCATCCTATGGCCAAACACACATGCATGTCCTTTTCTCCCTTCACCCCTTTAATGACTCCTGATGCCAAGCACAGCAGAATAGGAAGCCCAGAGCATGGCTGGTCCCCTCAATGCAGAGTGGGGATCACATTGCTGACATATCCATCCTGCCCCCTATAGCTCTGAGGTGGCCAGGATGCACTGAAGAAACTGAGGTACTAAGTACAAAGCCACTGACTTGATTTAAACAACTCTGAGTATAGGGCTGTCTGCCTTGAGCAAGCTTTTAACTATGACCTTATACAAGGCCCATGGGGAGACAATCTGCAGTGTGGCCAAGCTGGCTATGTGTAGGGTCCCCTCCTGCCAGACCCTAGCCTGGCCCCACTGAGAGGGCTGATTCAGAGAGATGTGGCTCATTTGCTTAGATGGGAGGTGAGCGAGGGTCACTTAAAGCCCACATCCAGAGGTTAGGCACCACCCTCCAAAACAGGTAAAACAAGTCCTATGGGGTAAGGGGCCTGGGAGTACACCTAATGGGGCCTTAGATGTAGAAGCAGAGCCCCCAAGCACTGAAGTGGTCTCTCAGTAGAGATGAGCTACATAGGCTCTGGAGACTATGGAGCAAAGGCAGAAAGGGTCTCTGCCATAGGGAGTAATTAGCAGACCAAATACACAGGGCAGGCTAAGAGTGGAAGCTGGCAACCCTGTGGTTCAGCTGGCTTCTCCAAGGTATTTATTACTGTTAACTAGCAAGGAGTTCCAGGCACAAGGTGCCTGGGAGAGGTCACTACCCTAGCAGAGGGGACACTTCAAGTAGATACGGGCCTTTTGGCCTAACTTGCGCAACAAGGCTTTTCCTTTCACCTAGAGCTGGCCTAAGACCCCAGGTACCTAACTCACCTGTCCTGGGACCCCTTGCCCATCTTCTTCCCTTTCACAGACATTTTCATAGGGCCCTTGTACCTGGGTGCAGAAGTGGGGAATCCATGGGACAATGGTAAAGGCAGGCCAGGTGGGGGTCTTGTTACCTGTTGTGGTCATGTGGGGGAGGGGAGGCCCCAGTTGCAGTATAAAATGCCCTTGTATGAGCAGCAGGTGCCTGGAAGGGGAGGGAGTTGATGGCCACTGGGCAAGACTACCTGCCTGGGGACAGGCTGGCACCCCATACAGGCTCAGGCTTTTGGGGCACCCAAGGTGAGGTCTATGCCTGGGTTTGGGCCTCAGCACCTCCTAAGAACCTGAGTGAAGTGGGCAAACTGTGGATCTATTTCATCTCAGGCTAAGAGGGGAAATCCTTACCCTTGATAGGTTGTTAAACATAGGGCCCTAGAGGGCACAGACCCTGTCCCAGAAGCACATTCTGTCACACTGGATGTACTCAAACCACCCCCCTGGGCTCCAGCTCAGACTCTCTGGCACCTCCATAGGTTCCTCTGTTACTCTGAAGTGATAAGAACAACTTCTACCTAAATTGGCTAAGGGAACTGAGGTGGCTATTTACAAAGCAGGCACTGGCATATGGGAAGGAGAGGTCACTATCAGTGCTAGGGGATGTGCTGCACCTCATTCTGGGGGTTCAGCCCAGATCAGACTCCCAAAACTATTTGAGGAGTCAGCCTGAGGTAACTGTCCAACCTGGCACTATCACAGACCACCACACATTATTGTCCCTCACCTTAACTCCAGGGTTCCTCATCTCTGGTTCATGCTTTGGAGATAGAGGACTGAAAAAGTTTCCATCTCTTCACATCCCTCCCTGGGACAAGAGGCACCTGCCAAGAAAAGGCTTGCAGCTAGCCTCTACTCCTCCTCTAGGAACCTTGCTGTTAGCCACATCCTGGCAGCCCACAGCCCTCATCCTGGGCAGGTCTAAAAACAAATGGAAAAACACCGATCTCATAGTTTCCACGTGGAGTCTTTCCGCTGCAGTCTCTCCTCACTCAGAGGAGGGAGGGATACAGAGTGTGGTGCAGGGGCCAGCAGCCCTGGACAGCCAGCTTCTCTTCTTAAGTACCCGGGCTAACTGCCCACCCTGTCTGCACAGATGCTGCAGGGAGGGGCTCTAGGACCCTCCTCTTTCCTTATCCATGCATCTGGCTGGAAGGACTGGCCTAGTCAGAGACAGGAGGGCTAGGGTTGAGGAAGGGGAAACTGTGTTGTCAATTAGCATTCAGTAGCTGTTGGTCCCTGTGGTAACCTCTACATGTATCCTTTCCATGTAACCTCTACATGTTGGATGTTCCTGACAGCTAACACCATAATATGATCACATGGTGAGGGATAATGGAGATGGGCCAGGAACCAGCCAGGGACCTGACTCACAAATGATAGTCTCTGCATCTGGGGGTGGGGAGTGGTAAATTCCCCTCTGGCCCTTCTGGTTTGTCTGCCCTCAGCCTTGACTCACAGCCTCTCTGCTTCCAGGGACAGAAGATGCTCTCCAGGAGCTACCTGCCGACGCCCTTGCTGCTGCTCCTGCTGCTGCTTGTAGGGCCCACAGTGCAGGGCTGCCCATCTGGTTGCCAATGCAACCAGCCACAGACAGTCTTCTGTACTGCCCGCCAGGGAACCACAGTTCCTCGAGACGTGCCACCTGACACAGTACGCTTGTACATCTTTGAGAACGGCATCACCACAATTGAGGTGAGCAGTTTTGCTGGCTTGCCAGGCCTGCAGCTCCTGGACTTGTCACAGAATCAGATCACCAGCTTGCCAGGTGGCATCTTTCAGCCACTTGTCAACCTCAGCAACCTGGACTTGACTGCCAACAAGCTGCACGAGATCACTAACGAGACCTTCCGTGGTCTGCGGTGCCTTGAGCGCCTCTACCTGGGCAAAAACCGCATTCGACACATCCAGCCTGGTGCCTTTGATGCACTTGACCACCTTCTGGAGCTCAAGCTGCAGGACAACGAGCTTCGGGTGCTGCCCCTACTGCACCTGCCACGCCTGCTGCTGCTTGACCTCAGCCACAATAGCCTCCTAGCCCTGGAGCCTGGCATCCTGGACACTGCCAATGTGGAGGCATTGCGGTTGGCTGGTCTGGGGCTGCAGCAGCTCGATGAGGGGCTCTTTGGCCGCCTGGGCAACCTCCATGACTTGGATGTGTCTGACAACCAGCTGGAGTATATACCATCTGTGATACAAAGCCTGCGTGGCCTGACGCGCCTGCGGCTGGCTGGCAACACCCGCATTGCCCAGCTGCGGCCTGAGGACCTGGCTGGCCTCGCTGGCCTGCAGGAGCTAGATGTGAGCAACCTGAGCCTGCAGGCCCTACCCAGTGACCTTTTGGGCCTCTTCCCCCGCCTTCGTCTCTTGGCAGCTGCCCGAAACCCCTTCAACTGTTTATGCACCTTGAGCTGGTTTGGGCCTTGGGTACGTGAGAGCCACATCACTCTGGCCAGCCCTGAGGAGACTCGCTGTCACTTCCCACCCAAGAATGCTGGCCGATTGCTCCTGGATCTGGATTATGCAGACTTTGGCTGCCCAGTCACTACCACCACAGCCACGGTACCCACCATGAGGCCTGCTGTCAGGGAGCCCACACCCTTGCCTTCTAGCCTGGCTCTCACATGGCCCAGCCCTACAGATCCAGCTACCCAGGTCCCTAGCCTACCAGCCACTGTCCCACCAACCATGAAGCCTGCTCCTCAACCACAGGACTGCCCAGTATCTACCTGCCTCAATGGTGGTAGCTGCCAAGTCGGTGAAAAGCACCACTGGGAGTGCTTATGCCCTGAGGGTTTCATTGGCCTGTACTGTGAGAGCCCAGTGGGGCAGGGGATGAAGCCCAGTCCCATGCCAGAGACCCTAAGGCCCCCGAGGCCCTTGCTTCTCAGCATTGAGCCAGTGAGCCCCACCTCCTTGCGTGTGGGGCTGCAGCGCTACCTGCAAGGCAGCACTGTGCAGCTCCGGAGCCTCCGCCTTACCTACCGCAACCTGTCTGGCCCTGACAAGCGGCTGGTGACCCTACGGCTGCCTGCCTCACTTGCAGAGTACACAGTTACCCAGCTTCGACCCAATGCCTCCTATTCCATCTGTGTCACACCCTTGGGGGCTAGGCGAGTGCCTGAGGGTGAAGAGGCCTGTGGGGAGGCCCGCACACCCCAAGCTGTCCGCTCCAACCATGCCCCTGTCACTCAGGCCCGTGAAGGCAATCTGCCACTCCTCATCGCACCTGCTCTAGCTGCTGTGCTTCTTGCTGTGCTTGCTGCTGCAGGGGCAACCTACTGTGTACGGCGTGGCCGGGCAGCAGCTGCAGCTCAGGACAAAGGTCAGGTGGGACCAGGGGCTGGGGGGCCCCTGGAGCTTGAGGGGGTGAAAGCCCCCTTGGAGCCAGGCCCTAAGGTGACAGAGGTAAGTGGAGAGACACTGCCAAGTGGGCCTGAGTGTGCGGTACCCCTTATGGGCTATCCAGGGCCCAGTCTTCAGGGGACCCTCCCTGCTAAGCACTACATCTGAGCCGGGAAAGATGGAGCAGCCAGGGGCCCAGGCTCTCAGCCACCACCCTGCAGCTGCCACACAAGGAAATTCTCAATGTGTACTATGGGGTATATGCATGATGGCACTATGGGACTGTAGCCAGTCCCTGCCCCTCTCAGGGCTGGGTCCTCTCATCTGTGAGCTGTTGCAACCTGTGAGCTCTCACAGCCCCAGCTCCATTATGTACAGAACAGGCACCTGCCATCTTCTGCACTGTGCAATCCTGGGGTATGGGCCCTGCCACCATGTGCTGGTAACATGGTTGGGCCCTATTGGACTTCCCCAGCCATGTAGGACTTGAGACCAGTGAAGGAAGCCTCCAGAAATAATGGGTGGGGCAGTCCCTTGGCTGTGACCTCAGCCTGAGAAGCACAGGAACACTTGAAACTGGAAAGGAAGGTGCCCTGGGCACATGCAGATTTGCTTCTAATTGTTTTGTGTTTTTTAAAATATATTTATAAAAGATCTTTTCCCATTTATGCTGGGAAAATGTTTTTCAAACTCAGTGACAAGGACTTTGGTTTTTGTAAAGACAAATGGTGATATGAAGGCCTTTTGTAAAAAAATAAAAAATAAAATGAGTTGACTGTCTCTCTGGTTGGGCCTGGGGTATGTGGCCTGCATGCTCTGTAAACAGCCATGGTCGTCATGGTCCCAGGTCGGATCTGGGCTTGGCAGGGCTGCTGCTGAGGGCCTCCCCCAGGATGCCTGAAAGCAGGAGTCATGACCCAGGGTGAGGTCAAGACCTAGGTGGGGCAAAGCCACCTCAAATCTCAGGGAAAGGGACTAGTTAGAGTAGCTCACCCTAGCCAAGCCTAGTCTTCTGCCAGCAGGAGCCTCAGTGTCTATGTGTGAGGCTAGGAGAGACTCATGGTAGACATAGGGCACAGAGGGTCCCCAAAGGAGGTCACACCCTCCTCAGACAGTCTGAAGAGCAGTTTACCCGTTTTCCTTTAGATGAGTCTTGAGCTTCTCATTTCAGCACCTCATGGCTGATCCTGGGACCAGGTAGCTTTTAGACTCTTCTGCGGAGCCCTAGGTTGGCCAGATATGTGTGGCCCCAGCTCCTTCCTGCTGTCTCTACTACCCCTGGCACAGTAGAGAAATCTGCTCTAGCCAAGCTGTGAAGAAGGCCATTGGTTAGGGAAGCATGAGTCACCAAGGCAAGAAGCCTGATGGGCAGGAAGGGGGACGAAGATAGAACATTAGTAGCAGGGACAGGGTCAAAAGGCTGTCTGGCTTGCAGATGGTGCCATGCATGGTAGTCTTGGGTGCCCCTTTACCTCCTGCCCTGGGGAGGTGCCCAGCCAATTTGTAACCTCAAGGAGGGAGTGTTTTCTAGGAAAACCACAGGGTAGGTGTGGCGGGGCTAGGTTCAAGAAGGTTATGGCCTGGCCTGGGTGCCAGGAGCTCTGAAAAGTGATGAATACACAGCATCTTTGCCTGTTACCTTCAGGGCTGAGAGGTAAGGTGGGCCCTGGGGCAGTGGTGGGGCCCACCATAAAATGAAGCTAGCCAGAGGCCCCAATGCCAATGTCTTTCTTTGGGTCATTGCCCTGTCACTTAGTCTCACTCCTAAAGGGAAGGAGGTGGCCCAGCCAGGTCTGGGGAGCAGGCCCTGTGGTTTGGAGTATTGATGTCAGCTCCAAGTCAGGCCTAGCCACTCGAGGCTCTGGATTCAATTAGTGGCTGCTAAGGGATCAGGCAAGAGGGAGGGTGTGGGTGGTGGGTCGTGTGGGTAGCGGGTGGCAGCACTGGGCCTGGGTGGGGCCCCTTCCTACTGAGGCAGCGGTGGTGACGGCAGCAGCCCAGGTGGATTTCCTGTAGGCCTGGATCCTATTAGGGAACCAGCGGTAATGAGGCCCACCGTCCCCCTCCCCAGCAGCCCCATCAAAGGGGCCTTTGCAGCCTGTGGGCCACTGATAAAGATGGCAGCTGCTGAGTAAATGTTTTTGCTGCAAAGCAAACCTAGTTAAGAAAGATGGCAGAGTAGGATGGCACGACCCCGAGAAAGGAGCCTCTCAGAAAAGGTATTCAGATCACCCCATTTCCTGATGGGGCCTAGGCTAAGATGCACGTCTACCAAAGACCAGCCCCACTGTTATGTTTTCTCACCACAGACACTATTACTTGGGGCTCCATAAGCTCACATTCTAAGCCCAACAACCCCCTTTGCAGAAGAGTGAAACAGCAGCAACTTGCTCATAGGAGGCATGGGATTCAAGGCTGGAGAAATGGCTCAGTGGTTAAGAGCACTGGCTGTTCTTATAGAGGACCCAAGTTTGATTCCCAGCAACCACATGGCAGCCAACAACCATCTGTAACTCTAGTTCCAGGGGATCCAACACCCTCTTCTGACCTCTGTGGGTACTGCACCACATGGGTGCACTTACATACATGCAGGCAATACACTCATACACATAAAAATAATAAATTATGGGCTGGAGTGATGGCTCAGTTGTTAAGAGCACTGACTGCTCTTGCAGAAGACCTGGGTTTGATTCCCAGCACCCACATGGTGGCTAAGAATCATCCTTAACTCCAGTTCCAGGCCCTCTTCTGACCTCTGAGGCATTGCATGACACAGGTGCACTCACATACATGCAGGCAATACACTTGTACACATAAAATAAAAATGATAAATATTTTTTAAAAGATAGATGGGATCCCAACACCTCCTCTCTGGCCCAAAGAAGGGTAACTAGCATGGGGAAGAACACTGCAAGTCATAGCCCTGCTGCTCCACAAGGTAGGACCTACAGTTTGCCCACATCTTCCCACCATCTTCATATATAACCCCAAAGTTCATACCCATCTCTTCCCATGCTGTGCCCAGGGCCTGGCACACAGGATATGCTGGAAAGCCCTCTGGCTGGTAGCCTGAGCCCTCCTTATGGCCTGAGGAGGCCTGGCTGTCAGTCTGCCACTCTTCCCACTGTGGCAAGTGTCCTCATAGACACTAAAAATGATAAGAGCACAGAGATGGGAACCACAACAGAGGACCCTGGGAGAGGAAGAGGAGGGGGATGGGCATGTACCTAACCCTTGGCCCCTCTAACTCATATGAGTACACACTGTTCTACCTAAACCAAGATGGAAAATTTTTAACAGAAGAAATCAAAGGTCACTGAGTGGACACAGATGCCAACCTCCCTCATGGCTATACCCACAATTAGAGCCCTGCACACTTTCCATCTTCAATCATGGGGGTAAAGGGACTCTGTTTTTCAGGACACCTGGGAGGACAAGAGGACCTGCCACCTCTCTGAACAGCCTGGATACTGGCACGCATCCCTGGCATCTAACAGCTTTGTGGAGGTTGGAGAGTCCCAGTTCCTTTGCCAAGGGTGTCAGCCTGCCAGGATAGAGGCCAGGGCTGGAGGACTAAGAGAAGGGAAGCTTGACCTGGCAGCCCATCTGGGAGTGATTTGACAAATTCCAGTCCTGTTGGTCCTTCGAGGCTATTCTTAACTGCTATAATTACAGGGTCAGCCTTGGCCAGTGGCACCAAGGGGTCTGGGCATTAACTCTTCTAAGGGCCATGCTAAGAGTGGGCAGGAGATGGCTCTGCAGGGGAGGGCACCACTACCACTGAGGGTAGAGCCTGGCAGGCAGGAAGTGGTAGGTGAAGAGCAGTTATTGATGGTGCCAGGTCCCTTCATACCCACAGTACCTCTGCTGGGGGCCTATAGGGAATGGGTCACCTGGCTTGAGGAGGTCTGGAAGATAAAGTGAGAGGCCTGGGCTAGGTATACAGGATAGATGCTGGCTGTATCTAAGGCCCAGCAACACTGAGTCCTCTGGGACAGGGCCTAGCACCAGAGCAGGTATAGGTTGATGATAGTACTGCCTCAGCCCCTTACCTCCTGCTCCTGTGTGATTTCAAGGAAAGCCCTAAATCTGGCTCAACTTTGCCTTCTTTATCTGTAAAATGAGTATTGCTAACATCTCAGACTCTCCTTGAGAGTCTTTGTCTCCCTGACCATAACTTATTCTCTGAGGGTGCAAAGAAGACCCCTCCAGCATTCCTTGGCTCTCAATGTACCCTTGTTCCTGGAGCTTTTTCACAGACTCCTGCCCCTCTGTGATTCAGATTCTTCAGTTTTGAAATACAAAAAAGATGGGCTGGATAAGCTAGCCAAGGCCTCAAGTATTCCCAATCAACCTGCCCAGGAGGGTTCTCAGCAGACCCTTCCATGGGTTACACCCAAGCCTTCAGAACAGGGTCTGAGTCCTTGCCTCCTTCCCATGTAGTGGTACCTGGCTAAGTCTCTAATCCTCTTAGAGCCACAGCTTCCACAGCTGTCCATGATTGAATGGACTGTCTCTTGCAAATACCTGCCATGGCCTCATAGAGGCCAGTTCTTAAGCCACTGTAGGACAAGGCCATCTCCACATAGAGGTGCTCAGCTTGGCCAGGGGCCCTACCAGGCATTGCTACAAACCCTACTCCACACACTTCAGGGGGGCAGGAATGGAAGGATGTGGTACACATGGATCTCTGTGTTACCTGGGCACCAGCCCTACTTTGGGTCAGACCAGGGACTTATGTGGCAGGTGCTGAGCAAGCTTCTTATATAAGCCTCCAAGTAGGAATCCAAGCCCAACCCTACCTGCCACATGCACCTCCAAGTATGCCCATCTGCTCCATCACATCCATATATGTCCTCCTTCCTGCCACAGCCTCAAATATCCTTGGGTTCTTAACCCCATGAAAACATCCACAGCAAAATTAAGCCCACTCCTACACTTTCCCCTCAACAACACATTTGTAAGGTTACAGCTCCTACTCCAAATGTCAAAATACCTGCATGAACCTCAAGCTATGAAGCCTGCCCCATGACTGAGGGACTATCCTGCTGACAGGGATCCAAGAGGAAAGGGCAAGGCCATTCATTGGCCCATTTAGGACTGCTTCAGTGCCCCTTGCTGGTAAAGTCAGTTGGGGATCCTGGAGGGCTGGGCCAGGGCTCTTTGGCAAAGACCTTGCAGCTCAGGCTCAGGTATCTGCCACACACTCTAGTTACCAGCCACTCCTACTGACAGGGGGCCTCACCAAAGCACCACACTGCACACCAGGCCTGAACTCAGGACACCTTCTATACCCTCAATTCAGTCCCCCAGCATGCCACAGCTCCTACCCAGATGACGTGCCCAGGGTGAGGGAGGCCAGAGCGCTGGAGAAGAGTCGGGTGTCCCAGAGCTTCACTTCTCGCTCACGCATCTGTGGGGAGAAGTAGAGAGAGGCTTAGAGGTCTATTCCCTCCTGGAACCCAGTGCCTGAGGGTGCAGCCTGGCAGCATTACCTGCCCCAGACCAGCAGGGAGTCATGCCAGGGAGGGAGAGTTTGGGTTTTCAAGTCCTGCCCCTTTAAGAACCCTTAGGTGATAAGGGACAAGAGGCGGTTCTCTCCATGGACTCTGATCCCTGCGGGGCCGTCACCGTGGCTCCCAGGGTCGGACTTAGCTATTACAAATGGAATCTGCCAGTTTTCCGAAGCTGTCCGTCCCTTGGGGCCTTGAGACCAGGCTTCACAACCAGGCCGTATATGGATAGGCCTGGAACTGCACCCCCACTCCCACCCCACCTTCTGGGAGCAGGAGCCTAAAGGGTTAGACATGTCCCCATCTGGCAGTGCCCTGCGTGCTGTAGGAATTACTACCTGGTTGAATCCAGTGGACACAAGGTGCTCCTGGGTACTTGTCCAAGCCAGCTGGCTGTCCTTGCTATTCTCATGGGCCTTTGTGCTCTGCAGGAGACAAGAGACAGCAATAAGTCACCAGGGCCCCCTACTGGGGACAAGGATTCCTTGGGTAACCAGGAGGTGGGGAGTTCTGCGCCCACCTGTCTGAGCACCCACAGAAAACAGGAGATCCTGAAGGTCATATGTGACACAGAAAGGACCCTACCTCAGCATCTGAGGGCAGCTCTGTAACCAGGAGCCACTGGGATCAGGGTTGATCTTCTTCCTTATCAGAGGGCTAGAATACTAGGGTCAAAGCCAGCAATAATTTCTTACCTCTGAAGGTGCCCTGAGAAGGCACATGGCTGAGGATCCGCATCTAATAACTATGTGGCCCTGGGGAATGCATTCCCTCTCTGATTCCATTTTTCCCCTTGTAAATGAGGCACATAGTGCTCATACCACCCACTCCCTGGCGCTGCCTCTAGGATCAACTGAAAGTATGCGTGGAAGGACTGGGACTTCAGAAAAGCCCCGTGCAAATCACAGGATTAGAAGGATTATTGCTGCCTCCTGTCACTGCCAGCAGGCCAGAAGGAGGGCCTAGGGCCAAAGCTGGGGAACATTCCAAGGAGGGTGGAACAGTGCCCCTGATGGCTCAAAGCCCCCAGGAAAGAAAAAGTTCACACAATGGGGTGGGGAGTGGCCCTGTCCTCTTGGGCCTGTGCAGGAGGGAGTCCAGAGGCCAGAGGAAATGCGAACAGCTCCCTCCCCAGTCACCCTGGCCCCTGGAGCCTGAGACAAGGACCCTGTTACCAAAAATAGCTCACCCTAAATGTGGCCAGCCTCCTCCAAGCTTCCCACGATCTCCTTGGGAATGAATGAGGGAGGGAAGCAGCGGCAAGAAGCTGGCCCAGGGCCCCCTCCCCAGTACACAGAGGCTGACCCCAGCGTGGGAGACTGCTGGAAACGCTCCGCCTGTCCTTCAAGGGGTTTTTCTCACTGTTCCCTTCCCACCCGGCTACAGTGGCACAGGAAGTTGGGGCTGGAGCCTAAGAACCAAGGCCCCACACTCATCTCTCCATGTAAGAGGAGATGTGGGGTCAGAACTAGGGCCAAGTCATTGACTAGTTCCACCTCTGGCGGACCATAGTGGGTCAGCAGTGTCATTTAGGCTCTTATTCCTCCACCATGTGCAATATCCTTTGTGAAAGTGCAAACCAGATGGCTCACAACCGGTCTGCATATCACACACTCACATGCATTTATTCATTCAACAAACATGTGAGGCATCCCATGGGTGAAGGGTTGTACTAGGAGTCAGCAGTGGGGCAGGGCATGTCTCAAAAGGAGAATCAAGAATGTGAGTGGCCAGGCGTGGTGGTGCACGCCTGTAGTCCCAGCACTTGGGAGGCAGAGGTAGGTGAATCTCTGTGAGTTCAAGTCCAGCCTGGCCTACATAGTGAGTACCAGGACAGCTAGGGCTACAGGGAGACCCTGCTTCAAAAAGACAAAAAAAAAAAAAAAAAAAAAAAAGAAAGAAAAGAAAAGAATGTGAGTGAAGGACGGGCATGGTGGCGTCTACCTTTAGTCCCAGCACTCAGGAGACAGAAGTAGGCGGATCTCTGTGAGTTTGAGGCCAGCCTGGTTTACACAGTGAGTTCCAGGCCAGCTGGGGCTACTGGAAGACCCTGTCTCAAAAAGACCAAAAATAAAAAAGAAATAAAAAATAAAAATAAATAATAAAAGAATGTGAGTGAAGCCAAATGTAGTGGTACATGCCTTTAATCCCAACAGAAGCATGGGGGACTCTGTGAGATCGAGGCCAATCTGGTCTACATAGTTCCAGGCCAGCTGGGGCTACAGGAGACCCTGTCTAAACAAACAAAAAATGTGAGGTTGCTCATTTTTTCTTTCATAATGTGACTATTCAAGCCATATGCTATGTTCGGAGCTGTAGACACAGTGAATGAAGCAGAAAAGCCCATGGAACATATGTATCAAGAGGCTAACTAGAATGAACAGAATAATGTCATAGCAGTTAAGTGCCACAAAGCAGCAAAGGGAAGGTTATAGGTGGAAGCCCTGCCTCCACTGCCCCCATCCCTGTATGAATTATTACCAGGTGGACTACAAGTAGGTCCTGCTGGGATATGACCGTTGTCCCCATAGGTCACCAGGCCATCCTGATGCTTAAGGAAAAACCCCAAGAGGTCTTTGCTGCCACTCAGTCCCTTGACAATTCTCCCCATACCTGACCTGAAGAACAGGAAAGGCTTGTGGCCTGGCAGCACCCACTCAGCCACAACTAGGAGGGGAGTTGCATAGTCATCATTCCAGCTGTGGTACAGCCAAAGCCACTCTCCATTGCCATGGTAATGCTTTCTGTGCGGGGTAGGGAACTCTAGGCTTCTTCCTGGGGTAAGGGAACTTTCTCCAGTGAAAAGACACTACCAACCCCCATTACTGTCCAACCACCTGACCACCATGTTCTTCCTCAGCCAGTCACCCTGACATGACACTAGGAGGTAGTTAGGAGGCACATGCCCAAAAAAGAGGTCAGAGGGTTGATTCTAGCCCCCTCCTGATTCTGATGAGCATCCAGTCACCACCACTGACCCCTATGATCCCCCAAGAGATCAGCAACTGAGTTGCTGTTTCCCTGGAATAGCCATGGCTTCAGGACTTTGGCTCAGGAGGTCTAGGGGCTCAGAGAGACCCAGCTAAGCTTCTGCTACTCTGCTGCATCCTGGTCAATGAAAGAAATGACCTGATCCTCAAGAGTCCTAGCCTGGGCAACAAAAGAAACCAGAAAGTTGACTTTCTAGGAGAGCCATCGGAATGAGAGGGAGTCATACACACTAAGTATGTGGGACGTAATGCATAAATGCAGCTAAGAAGGAAAGGAGGAGCTGAGTGTGGTGGCACAAGTTTTTAATCCCAGTAGGTAGAGGCAGGTAGATTCAGGCCAGCCTGGTCTACACAGCAAGTTCCAGGCCAATCAAGGTGATATAGTAAGACCTTGCCTTAAAAAAAAAGGGGAGGGGGAGAGGGATTGGAGGCTGGGGAGATGGTTCAGTGGTTAGGAGCACTAGCTGCTCTTGAGGATCTGTTTGGTTCCTAGTACCTACATGGCAGCTAACAACCAACTGTAACTCCAGTTCCAGGGGATCCAATGCCCTCCTCTGACCTCTGTGAGCACTGCACGACATGGGTACACTTACATATATGCAGGCAATACACTCATACACATAAAAATAATAAATAAAAAGCATTTTTTTTAAAGTAGGAAGTCAAGCATGTGCCTCCTGCCTATAACTGCTCAGGAGGCTTAGTCAGGAGGTCACTTAAGCTGGGTGAGGTGGCACATGCTTTTAACCTGTAGGAAGATCCCTGTGAGTTCAAGACCAGCCTGGTCTACATAGTAAGCTCCAGGCCAGCTGGGGCTACACAGAGACCCTGTCTCAAAAAGACCAAAAAAAAAAAAAAAAAGAGAGAGAGAAAAGGTCACTTGAATGCAGGAATAAAGAACAGCCTGGGCAACACCTCCATCTCAAATATAATACAAATTAAAAACCAAGCTGTAATTCCAGTACTGGAGAGGTAGAGCTTAGGATCAGGAGTTCGAGACCAGCTTCAGCTACACAGTGAATTTGAGGCCAATGTATACTACATGAAAACTTGTCTCAAAACAAAATAAAAAAGCATAAATAAAAATTGAGCTGGGCATGGTGGTACATGCCTTTAATCCCAGCACTTGGAGGCAGAGGTAGGCGGATCTTTGTGAGTTTGAGGCCAGCCTGGTCTACATAGTGAGTTCCAGGACAGCTGGGGCTACAAGGAGACCCTGTCTCAAAAAGACAAAAAAAAAAAAAAAATTGAAATAAAAAATTAAAACGAAGTAGGGGGTCAAGTGTGATGACCCAGGCCTTTAATCTCAGCACTCTGAAGGCAGAGGCAGGTGGACCTTTGTGAGTTTCAGGCCAGCCTGGTCTACATAGGAAGTTCCAGGACAACCAGGGCTATATTAATGAGACCTTGTCTCAAAACAAAAACCAAACCAAAACAAACAACAAAAAAGTAGGAGTATAAAACAATAGGGAACCACCCAAGGGTCCTCTGCTCTAAACTCAAGTGGCTAAAGGCACAGTCCAAAGATGACAGTGGAGAGGACTCCACTGTATATGTGTAACCTCTAGTCTCTGGGGGCAGTAAGGTTCAGATAAGGAGAGACTCAGAAAGGTCAGATAGGATGCAGAGTGATACATTCTATTGCCCCCAACCATGACTTCTGCCAGGCAGGAAGGAGAAACTCAGAAAGCACTCCCAGAATGAATCTCTCTGAGCTGGCCCCTCAGCTCACACCACCCTGGCCGCCAGCAGCGGTTTTCGTAATAGAAGCCAGGTGTGGGCCAGATGCCCTGGGCGGAAGTTGGGGGGGCAGGGCCGGTTGGAGGGCAACATTCCAGGCCCGCTGCTGCCCCCGCATTGGATCCAGCAGCAGAGCCAAGCAGAGGCACCATTCCATCATCTGGGGGGGGGGGGGGGGGAAGCCGCCCACGCTCTTCCCAGGTCTCCTAGCTGAAGCCCCTCGAGGGGACTCCTCCAGATCCAGATCCTCATTGCCTGTCTGCTCTCTTAAACAACTTAGAGCCCCTTGGCCAGCAGCCACACCAGCTCCACCTCAACCTCAGACACAGACCACCTCTGTGGGGTGGGGAGAAGGGGGAGGAAGAAGTGGAAGAGGGGAAGAAAGAAGGCTGAAAAGAGGCCACTGCAGAGGGGAAAGGAGAAAGAAAACACTCAAAGAGTTGGTTCAGTGCAATACCCAGTAGGCATTGACTTCAGGTGCCCTGTGCAGCAACCCCAGGACCCTGCATAGGCACCCTGAGAAGGGGCTTCCACCTTGCCTTCGAACAGATCTAGGGAACCCTTTCTGGGCAAAGGCTTGGAGGTCAATCAAAGAAAGCCTACCAGTGAAGCCTACTGTGAACACCCACACCAATCTGAGACTCAAGTGACCCTGTGGGATGAGATCAGCAGCCTTACTAAGATATACAGCCAGGATTGGCACTAACTGCTCTGCTCCATTCACCTGTTAGATGGGGCCTCTTTTCAGTCCTCAGCTAGACAAAATGGAACAGACTATACTGTTTTGGCTTTCAAAAGGTACTAGGTGAATAGGATTTTGAGAATGAGGAGACAGAAGTCCCAAGGCTATCCTTGACCCCCAGTGGATTCCAGTTCTTAAAATGGGGAGAAGGCTATCTATGATGACCTGAGTCTTTACTGGGGAGTTCCTCCCTAGACATGGCAGCAGGACCTTGCACCACCTCGCTGGGGGAAGAAGCCTCAGTTTCTAGAAAGTTCTTTTAATAAACAAATCCTGGGGGCTGGAGAGATGGCTCAGAGGTTAAGAACACTGGCTGCTCTTACAGAGGACCCGGGTTCAAGTCCCAGCACCCACATGGTGGCTAACAACTGTCCATAACTCCAGTTCCAGGGGATCTGACACCTTTTTCTGGCCTCTGTAGGCACTGTGCCACACGGGTACACCTACCTACCTACAGGCAATGCACTAATAATTAATTTAATAAATCTAACAGGTGGTACATGCTTTTAATCCCAACACTTAGGAGGCAGAGGCAGGCTGATCTACAGAGCAAGTTTCAGCCTGCCGGGACTACATAGTGAAACCCTGACTCAAAAAAAAAAAAAAAGAAAAAACCCCACTGATTTCATTTCTTGCTTAAAACTCTCTAGTGGAGCCAGGTGTGGTAGCACATGGCTTTAATTCTAGCACTTGGGAGAGAGAGGCAGGCAGATCTTTGAAAGCCAGTCTGGTCTTTATCATGAGTTCTAGGCGAGCTGAGGCTACAGGGAGACCCTGTCTCAAAAAAGACAAAAAACAAAGAAACAGAAAAACAAAACAACCCTCTAGTGGGGGCTGGAGACATGGCTCAGTGACTATGAGCACTCACTGATCTTCCAGAGGACCTGGGTTTGGTTCCCAACATCTACATGGTGGCTTACAACTATAGGTAACTCCAGTCCCAAGGGATCTGACACCCTTTTCTGGCCTCCGTGGGCATTGTCAGACATGGCTACATACACGTAGCCAAAAACACTCATACACATAAAATAAAAAGTAAAATCTTTTTAAAATTGTTATTTTTTTGGTCTTTTTGAGACAGGGTCTCCCTGTAGCCACAGGTGGCCTGGAACTTACTATGTAGACCAGGCAAGCCTTGAACTCACAGAGATCCGCCTGCCTCTGCATCCCAAGTGCTGGGATTAAAGGCATGCGCCACCATACCCAACAAAAATAAGTAAAATCTTAGAAACAAAGCTATAGTGGCTTCCCACAGCCCAGGGTACATGTCCTTTACACAGCCTGCCTCCATTCTGCACCCCTCAGATGACTTCTAGAACAAGCTTGGCTTACCTCAGGCCATCTACTCAGGACCTCAGGTAAAACTGAGTCCTCACCTGTAAGCTAGTTTTTAAAGAAAAGCACTAAGCCCTCCCAGCAAGGGAAGCCCACAGCAATCATCCGATGCAGGGCCATTTGTGTGGCTTTTTGGCTGCTGCCTATAGGATCTCTATTAGCAAAATGAATTAACTCCCCAGCGGCTACAAGCCTACTACACGAACCAAGGCCCTGGCCCCCTCACTTGGAAGTCATGGCAACTTACACTGGATGCACCCAGTATACAATATAACCAAATACCTATATCCCTGGATCCTGCAGGGCTGGGAAACCCAACCATCCCAAGATCCATGATAAGACCTGGGACACAACAGCAGGGTGAGGATTCTGACTTCTCAGCAGTTGGCGTCTGTTGACCATGCCAGGAAGAGAGAGCAAAGTCTTCGAGGAGGGGAGGAAGCTAGAATCTCAAATTACCTTCTTGAAGTCATAGGACACCTCCACTGAGAGCCTGTGGGCAGCCTGGCTGTATTCAACTCTGAGATCAAAGCCAGGCTCTCCCTGGACTCAGAGCTTTGGCCCCAGAAGGAACGAACTCCCAGCAGCAGTAGTAGCAGCAACAATGACAACAGCACTAACTTGCTGCTACTACCAGTCTCCCAGGGGTCCCTCCATCCGCTGAAACTGTATGGTCCACATTTTAGGCAGGGGTTTCTACTCACCCCAACTTCCCACACAACTCACCTGAGAGGCCTCGGCCCTTACTCTGGGGTCAAAGATCCGTAGCTGCTTGTCCTAGAAAAGAAGGGAGAAGAAAACAGACCATGCAATTAAAACCGGCGGGTCTTTGGGAGCTAGTCCATCTCCCATACTATAGGCTCTCATCAGTCAGTGCCCTATTATATAGGGCTGACATCACACACCAGATGTCACCTCCCTAGCTGGGCTCTTCTTACCTGGAGGGCAGGTGCCTTCCAGTCCAATCTACCAGAAGAATATACTCAGTGACAAGACTAGCTTCCTATCACCTACTATGTGCCAAGCATATCATGCATACCCTCTCCTCACCTTTCCAATGACCCTGTGAAGCAGGACCATTACTATGACCCCCATCACAGAGAAAAGGAGGTACAAAATCAAACTTGAGGTTACTGGTTGTTTTATGTGTGTCCAGCCCTTTGCTAGGCCCAGCCTGGCTTATGTGATGATGTTTCTTCTGCACTTTAAGAACTTCAGGTTGGACAGGGTATGGTGGTGCATGCCTTTAATCCCAAAAGAACTTCATGTTGGGATTGGGGAGATTCTGCCTTGTAAGCATAAAGACCTGAGATCTTCAGTATTTACATAAAGCCAGGTATGCACTTATACCCCAGCACTGGTTTTATGGAGATAGGATCCTTAGAACTCACTGGCAGTTGTTCTCTGACCTCCATACATGTGCTGTGGTACACCCTCCCCTACAAAATGAATATTTAAAAAAATTAAGTGGAGAGTGATCAAGGAGGAAACTTCAAATCAATATCTGGCTTCCACATGTGCATGCACATATATGCATATATCAACATAAACAGGTACATACACATACCCCACACACACACATACACAAAGTAAGAAAAGAATGATCAAGGAAGGAACCCTATATGAACCTCTGGCCTCCATGTGCACACACATGCATATGCCTGCATAAACATATACCACCCCTCACACCACACACATAGAGAACTTTTTGTTTCAGGAATTAGTCGATGTAGCCCAGGCAGGCCTCAGATTCACAGAGATCCTCCTGTTTCAGCCTCCTGAGTACCAGGGTTACAGATGTATACCACCAAGCTTAGCTTAAAGAACTTTTTTTTTTTTTTTTTTTTTTGTTTTTTTTTTGGTCTTTTGGAGACAAGGTCTCCCTGTAGCCCCAGCTGGCCTGGAACTTACTACCTAGACCAGGCTGACCTTGAACTCACAGAGATCAGCCTGCCTCTGCCTCCCAAGTACTGGGATTAAAGGCGAGTGTCACCATGCCCAGCTGCTTAAAGAACTTTTAAACATAAAGAAAAGCTAATATTTCCTGCCCATCCTCTCAGTGCACCATCTGATCCAGATTTCCTGAGGACTAGGATAGAAAAAAGACAAACAGGCAGACAAAAACCCAGCACAGAACTGTGGAAATAAACAGCAAACCCTAGCCATAATTGAAGAATTATTGGCAGCTGAATACTGCTGGGTGAGAGGAAGAGGTAATCTTGAAGGGAAAGGCTCTAGATAGACTGACTAAACCCAGGTGGACAAACTTATACTGGGGGACATCTCAGGACACTAACTTTACATAGTAGGCCTTAATACAAATGACAGAATGTATGAATTCCTGTGGGGGGCTATGGGAGGGCACCAAAGGGGAAATAGCAAGGGGTATAAAGATGATTTTATGTATGAAATACATAAAAATTCAATTAAAAATTTATACATATACAAAAAAAGAGGGCTGGAGAGATGGCTCAGCAGTTAAGAACTCTGGTTGTTCTTGCAGAAGACCCAGGTTCGAATCCCAGCACCCACATGGCAGCTAACTCCAGTTCCAGGGGCTCCAACAGCCTCTTCTGACCTCCGCGGGCATTGTACGCAGGCAATACATGCATACATAAAATTTAAAAAAAGAAAAAAATCTGTACTGAAAAAAAAATGTTCATGCTCTATTCAAGTCCTTATTTCTGCAAAAATAATCTGTGTATATGCTTACTGTCTGTGTACATAGCATACATGCATAAAAGGCTGGACACATGTCTGGGAGTGTAGCTCAGTGGTTAAGCCCTAGTTTAGCAAGTATGAAACCCTGGGTTCAATCACTGAGAGAAAAAAATTCAGCAGAGTTTGTACCCACTGTTTACAGGTTTGGCCATAATTGGCCATAATAAATTGTTACATGTAAAGAGGAAATCGTAGGATAACATGGCTTGATGTGATTCTACTGTGGTCAAAATAAATAAAAATATCTATTTGTGTAACCATGTTCCTGTACATTTTGGGAGTTGGTTAAGCAAAGAGAAAGGACTTGACCAGCACAGGCCAGTGAGTCACTGCTGGACATGAGGTGTGAGGAAGTGGGGGGATGATCAGTATTTCCATTTTATATTTTAGTACATATTTTCATATTCTGAAAAATAACAAATATCTGAACTTTGAAATTAAAAACATTACCATTTTCATCAATAAAAAAGCTGAAATGCTTATTTATAATTTTTTTTTTTTTTTGGTCTTCTTGAGATAGGGTCTCCCTGTAGCACCAGCTGTCCTGGAACTCACTATGTAGACCAGGCTGGCCTTGAACTCAGAGATTGCCTGCCTCTGCCTCCCGAGTGCTGGGATTAAAGGTGTGCACCACCACGCCCGGCATAAATTTTACAAATATGTATCAACAAAACATAAGGAAAACTACAAAATTATGATCAAAGAAATTAAAGATCTAAATCAATGGACAGATATTCCAATTTTATGAATATGAAGACCTTCTTTTGTTGAAATGTCAGTTTGAGGCTGGAGAAATGGTTTAGTGGACAAAGTAATTGCTGTGCAAACATGAGGATCTGAGTTCTGATCACTAGCACCCACAATAAAAAGCTAGGTACAGGGACTAGAGAGATGGCTCAGCGGTTAAGAGCACTGACTGCTCTTGCAAAGGACCCAGATTTGATTCCCAGCACTCACATGGTGGCTACAAACCATCCTTAACTCCAGTTCCAGGGGAATCTGAAGCCCTCTTCTGACCTCGGAGGCATTGCATGACACAGGTGCACTCACATACATGCAGGCAATACACTCATACACATAAAATAAAAATAATAAATAAAATGTTTTTTAGAAAGCTAGGTACAATACTGTATATCTATAATCTGAGCACTGGAAAGGAGGATCCTGGGGGCTCACTGGGCAGTTAGTCTAATCAATTGGTAAGCTTCAGGTTCAGAGAGAGACTCAGTCTCAAAATAAGGTTGGAGGGGGCTGGAATTAATGGCTCAATGGTTAAGAGCACTGGCTGCTCTTGCAGAGGAACTGGGTTTAGTTCCCAGCACCTACATGGTAGCTCACAACCACCCATAACTCCAGTTCCAGGAGATCTGACATCCCCATCAGGCCTCTCAGGCACTGCACGTGCAGGTGCATTTACACACATGCAGATAAAACACTCATACACATAAAAGAAAAATAAATTTATGTTGGACCTGGTGGCATACGCCTGTAGTCCCAGCACTTGGGAGGCAGAGGCAGGCAGATCTCTGTGAGTTCAAGGCCAGCCTGGTCTACATAGTGAGTTCCAGGACAGCTGGGGCTACAGGGAGACCCTGTCTCAAAAAGACCCAAACAAAACAAAACAAAACAAAAAAACCCTAACCAAAAAAAAAAGAAAAAGAAATTAAAAAAAATTTTTTTGGTCTTTTTGAGACAGAGTTTCCCTGTGGCACCAGCTGGCCTGGAACTCACTATGTAGAATAGAATATTTTTAAAAATACAGTAATGGGGCTGGAGAAATGACTCAGTGGTTAAGAGCTGCTCTTGCAGAGGACCTGGGTTTGATTCCCAGCATCCACATAGTGGCTGACAACTATCTGTAACTCCAGTTTCAGGGGAATCCGAGGCCCTCTTCTGATCTCTGTGGGCATTGCTCGACACAGGTGCATTAACATACATGCAAGCAATACACCCATTCACATAAAATAAAAATAATAAAATATATTTTTTAAATGTCCAAAAACTCCAGTTCCAGGAGATCCAACACTCTCTTCTGGTCTTTAAAGGCACTGCACACATGTGGTGTACTTAAGTTGTCAGTCAAAAAAAAGACATGGAGCTGGGCATGGTGGTGCACGCCTGTAGTCCCAGCACTTGGGAGGCAGAGGTAGGCGGATCTCTGTGAGTTCAAGGCCAGCCTGGTCTACATAGTGAGTTCCAAGACAGCTGGGGCTACAAGGAGACCCTGCTTCAAAAAGACTAAAAAAAAAAAGACATGGATATACCTTAAATGATATTGCTACGTAAAAGCAGTCAGTCTGGAAATTTGCATATTGTATCATTCCAACTCTTGACCTTATAAGAAAAGGCAAATCTCCAGACACAGTAAAAGGCAAGTGTTTGCCAGTAGTGGTTAGGAGGGCAGACAAGGATGAAATGGAGTGCTGGGGATTTTTAGAACAGTGGAACATGTACTTGTCAAAATTCACAGAATGTGCTGGACATGATGGTACCTGCCTTTAATCCCAGTAGGGCAGAGGTAGGTGGATCTCTGTGAGATGAGGCCAGCTTGGTCTACACAGGGAGTTCCAATGCCAGTACCAATTGCAACAATATAGTACACCAATGCAAGAGGCAAGGAGCAATGAGGGGAACTTGGAAGGTTGAAGCAACAGGCAACAGTAGGTTTCCAAGTTCAAGGTCAGCCTGGGTTAAGTAAAAAGACCCTGCCTGAGTCAGGCGTGGTAGCACATCCCTTTAATCCCAGCACTCGAGAGGCAGAGGCAGGCAGATCTCTGTGAACTTGAGGCCAGCCTGGTCAGCTACAGCTACAGGGAAACCCTGTCTCAAAAAGACCAAAAAAAGAAAAAAGACCCTGCCTGAAAAATATAGAGGAAATAGAAGTAAAGAGAGGAGGAATATGGGGAATTTTTGTATTATCTGCTCTATTTTTCCTGTAAAATAGTTCTAGAAAAGTCTATCAATTAAAAATAAAACAATGCCAGGAAGGGTGACTCATGCTTATAATCCCAGCATTCAGAAAACAGTCAGAGGATCACAAGTTCAAGGTCAGCCTAGGTTAGTAATGAAGTTCCAGGTCAGCCCAGACTAGAGACTGAGACCCTGTCTCAAAATTTTAAGAAATTTAAAACTTAAATCAAATGAAAGAGAAACCAAGTGAATGCCTGCTCTGTGCCTAGCCCATGTCTGAGTGCTTGGGATGGAGCAATGGACAACCAGTTCCAGTGATGGCAGAGCTCACAGCTCAACCTGAGCTGAACCTTGAAGGACAAAGCAGAGCTTGCCCTAGGAATGCCAGGTGGAACAGCATAAGCAAGATGCAGAGACAGAATATATAACATGGAAGGGGGAGAGGCCAAATGAGGAAGCAGATGGAGGGAGTGGAGGGGCAATGGGCAAGCACAGGGCTTCATGGGCCAGACTGGCCTGAGAGCTCCTGGGAAGTTAAGCCTCCCTGGCACTCAGGGGGCTCCAGGGTTCTGAGCTTCTGGCAAAGCCGTCTTAGCTGTTTTTCACTTGGCACCAAGCACAGTTCAGAGCTCAAGTCCTAAACAACACTGTACTCCAATAGCCAGGGGCCATATGGAGACCTATAGAGATCAGGCATGAGGAAGATGAGAGGGAGAGTGAGCACAACCAGAGCCAGGCACACAGGCCAGTGCACGACAGAGACAGAATACTGACAGCAAGGAACAGAGAAGACAGCAAGGGAGAGAGAACAACTAGAGATTGAAGACACAGGAAGACAGAGAAGCAAGAGACTTATAGGACAGGAGTGATGGCAAGTCTCCAAGATGAAGGGTGAGAGGAAATACTTCCTATTCTGCAGGGCGAGAGCTGCTGAGGAGATAATGAAGGCCCACATTCAAATACCAACCCCACCACTGACAACTTTTGTGCCCTGTGCAAGCCTGAGCCTACTGAGCAATGACTAGGTGGACACAATGTCTCTCAATGGGAGGGCACAAGGGTTAGAGTACAACATCCCTCTTTGCATGTAGCAAACTCCACGGAGGAGGCAATAGTTTAAGGCTGGGTATAAATCAGAGTTCAGAGCAGGCTGACCTTGAGGCTGTTCTGAGCCAGGTAGAGGGGTGCAACCAGGTTATAATGGCCCTGCCCACCCCAGGCTCACTGGACAGGACTTAGGGCTCCAGAGACCTCACATTAGGCCAAGCTGTGCCACCTGTGATGCCAGTTCGCCCCCTAGTGGCCTTCTGTCCCTTCTCTTAGTCATTAGAGAGGGAAACAAGTTAGGGTTAGCTTGGGTGCTCTGGAAGCCAGAGTTGCTTTACATCAACAGCATCAGGATAGGAATAGAACAAGATAAGCGTAGGGCAGCTCTCATGAGAAGTGGCATGCCAGCACCACTTCCCACATTGGTCCAGTCAGGCAGCACAAGCAGCAACTATACAAGTTTAGAGTTCAGTCCAGCAACTGCTGATAAAGAGGGAAGGCAGGCAGCAGTGGGCACAAGATCAAGGCATACATTGATCCTAGTATGTGCTGACAGGTACCAGCCTGGAAGAGATGATCTAGGAAGGAGGGCCGGGAGCAGGGGTCAACTCACAAGCTCACAACCTCATTGTCACCACCTGCTTGTGCTTCTTGTCCTGGCAGCTTTTGGCTCTAGGTCTAGAGGGGAAATATTTCCACCTGGGAACCAGCGTAAATCTCCTGGGTTTGGCCTCTATCCCTTGCCTCGCAAAACAGGAGTAGGCCAGGCATAGTGTCCACACTGTACCTTGTCCTTCCCTGCCCAATTCTGATGGTAAATGGAGCTCAGACCCAAGGAAAATGAGGGGCTAGACCATTCTATCAGTGAGGGAGGGGCACAAAGGTTTCTGACAGGAAGGAAAGGCTGGTCTTAACTCAACTGAGATGTCACCAAGACTGGTCCCTTGATTGGGATAAATAACCATCTTGTCTACAGTCAGGTCTCATCCTCAAAGATCAGTGCCAAGCTCACTTGCTGGGACTTGTCTTCCATGCCCCAAGATTCAACCCAAATAAGTCAACCAGGGTCTCTTGGAGGTTGTATTACTTCACAATCCCCAGGGTTCAGGTCAGGGTCTACAATCTACTACACAATGAATAATACCAGAAAAGAGAAAAAATACTTGACAAAGACTGAGAAATGAGCCCTCTAGAAAAAAGGCAGATTGAAGATGAGAATAACACAGGAAATAAGATTCCTGCAAATGTGTAGGCCCATGGGCCTAGAGGCATCCAGGGCTTGAGGTTTTCAAAGGGTTCTATCCCTGTACTCCCTACTCATCTCTCTGGGTCCATGGCCTCCATTCATTTTACTGTTGTTTTCTGAGATATAATCTTATATAGTCCAGGCTGGCCTCAAATTCACAACATGGTCTAGGCTGACCTTGAACACCTGATCTCCCTACCTCTGCCTTCTTAGTGCTAAGACTATGGGGCATTATGCCAAGTTTCCATTAAAATTTTTTTTTAGGGGCTGGAGAGATGGCTCAGCAGTTAAGAGCACTGATTGCTCTTGCAGAGGACCTGGGTTCGATTCCCAGCACCCACATGGCAACTACGAACCATCCTTAACTCCAGTTCCAGGGGAATCCGAGTCCTTCTTCTGACCTCCGCGGCATTGCACGACATGGGTGCATTCACATACATGCAGGCAATACACTCATACACACACACAAAAATAAAAATAAAATTTTTTTTTAAAGATTTTTTTAAATTTATTTTTATTTTATGTGTATGACCATTTTGTCTGTACATTTGTAAATGTACCTGTGTTGGGCAATTCCCACAGGGGACAGTATAAGGTGTCAGATACCCTGGAATTGGAGTTATAGACAGTTGTCAGCTGTCATGTGGATACTGGAAACCAAACCTGGGTCTGCAAGAACAGCCAGTGCTCTAAATCACTGGGCCATCTCTTCAGACCCCTAGTTTCCATTTTTCATGAGCCCTTTCCAGGCGCTCCATACCATCAAAAATGTCTCCAAAAGTTCCCTAGTCCTTCAAACCCAGACTACCTAGACTCTGGTACATTGCTACCCTGATGAACTCTCCCTGGATCCCAGGTTCCACTCATCTTGCCTTCTTTCCATCACCTTCTCCTTGCAATCTTATGATTTTCCTCCCTCCTGAGGATACCCTTGACCCCTGAGCACAAACTGCACCGCTCTTTTCCACCCTCCACTCAGAAAACCTCTCTTTTCCATCTTCCGCTGTTCAAGACCCCATCAGGTCTACAGATTCAGGCTGGGATGTTTCCAGGTACCCCAGCTCAACATATCTATACCACCACGTGAGCAGTGTTATCCAAAATAGTCACATAAGGGGCCCTCCAGCTCCTAAGACCTGTTCACATGCCCATCTCAGTATGGGGCTCTCCTCTTGGGACCCAAGACCCAACCTAATGACCCCCATACTTCACATCTAATCCACCACCAACACTCTATGTCCTCCATCTCCACTATCCCTAAGCAAGGACACTCCTCTTACCCTCTCCTTGAAGACTGTTCCAAATTTAGTTATAGACACTGCTCATCTTGGCCATGTTATATCCACACAGCAACCACAGTAATATGTCAAATGCAAACTCTGTTCACCTCAGGCCACCATTCACCCATCTCGGACTTTAACGCCTTGCTGTTTGCCCACTGCTACTGCCACTGCAACTAGCATAACTCTTATGCTACAAGAAGTTGTTTGGAGAAGCAACACAGGCAGCTGCATAACTCTTATACTACAAGAAGTTGTTTGGGGAAACCACACAGGCAGCTGGGTGAGGATTACTGAGAGACTGGACAGAGCCAAAACCAAACAGCACAGACCAGCAGGAGGCAGCATAGGACTCTCCTCAAGTCCTCTCTGATAGGGATCCTTCGTAGCATGAGGAGCTCACATATGCCCATCCTGAACTCAGGGCTCTTCAGCTCCATAAATACTTTTGTGCCTACAAGGTTTGACTTACTTACCATACTGACCTCATGCTGAGTCCCACAGTCGCTTGCTACACGCTTACCTTGCATGCTGTACCCACAAGGGCTCCATCTCTGCTCCAGACAGCACTCTGCACCACGTCTCCATGGGCCTGCAGCTCTGCAGAGAAACAGCCAAGGTCAGACACCAGGTTTGATAAGGATCTCTTTCATCCTGGAGCGGGCAAAGATTGCAGCTCTATTTAGACATGCTATATCTGCATCCACTGGCTTTCTTCTTTAAGCCTGCTCTCATCAGGCCATGCTCAAGTTTTTGATGCTGTCTGTTTCTCAGCCTGCCTCTCATTTCCCACACTTCTTCTCAGTGTACTCCTAGGTTACCCTACCCTGGGCTTGTGCTTTTGCTATCTTCATTCTCCTACCCTAGCTTGGGGGGTTGGATACATGTACAACAACCAGGTGTTGTAATACATGCCTATAAGGGAAGCTGAAAGAGGAGGATCATGAGTTTGAGGCCAGCTTGTGCTACAATAGTTAAGAAAGATGAAAATAGTTGCCTACAGAGAGAATTTATTACAAGGCTTTAATTTATATTATGTACCTAAGCAAATCTTGATTATTATTATTATTTTTTTTTGTCTTTTTGAGACAGAGTCTCTCTATAGCCCCTGTCCTGGAACTTACTATGTAGACCAGACTGGCCTTGAACTCACAGTGATCTGCCTGCCTGCCTCTGCCTCCCAAATGCTGGGATTAAAAGCTTGTACCACCACGCCCAGCCAAACTTTGATGCTCTTGAAATTATTTATTTATTTTATGTGTATGTGTATATGCACCATGTGCATGCAGGTGCCCTCAGGAACTTACTATGTAGACCAGACTGGCCTTGAACTAACTCACAGTGATCTGCCTGCCTGCCTCTGCCTCCCAAATGCTGGGATTAAAAGCTTATACCACCAAGCCCAGCCAAACTTTGATACTCTTGAAATTATTTATTTTATGTGTATATGTATATGCACCATGTGCATGTAGGTGCCCTCAGAGGCCAGAAGGCATTGGCTCTCCAGGAACTGGTGTTATAGGTGGTTGCGAGCTGCTTGATGTGGATGCTGGGAATTGAATCTGGGTCCTCGACAAGAGCAGCAAGTGCTCTTAACAGCTGAGCCATCTCTTCAGCCCTACTACTACTACTTTTGTGTACACACATGCACACTGGGGGTGGAACACAGGGCCTTAGAAATGTAAGGCAACTACTTACCACTGAGACTACCAAGTTTTACCCCATCCCTGATACATATTTTTAAAATTCACATTACTGAAAACACCAACAGGGAAAGTAAGGGGTGTCCAGATGGAAGCTACTCAGGGAAGGGCAGCCACTCTGGAGTGGCCGTACCTGTCAGGGGCTGGTGCTTGGCTATGTCCCAGACCTTCACAGCTCTGCCAGCGGTGCTCACCAGTATACCATCTGAGGTGGGGTGGAACTGTAGTACTTCCACTGGCAGTTCCTCTGGACCCAGCACCACTCCAGGTTCTGAGGGAAGGACTTGGCCAGGGCCTGGAAGCCGCCAAAGCTTCACCTGTGGAAAAGATTAAATTTGTAGGCCAGGTATTGAGGGTCTCACGGCTACAACCAGGCTTGTCCAGACCTGTTGCCCTGGTCTTCGTAAAGCCCTATGCTGAACAAAGCCAATCCATGAGAGAAGAAGGCATCTCACCTGCCTCAGCTGTTGGGACTAGGGAGCTACATACCCCACATACTCCCCTATCCCCTTCATTCCCCTCCACTCCCCCACACCCGACCCCCATGTCATGGAGAAGAGGGAGGGAACCCAACCCAGAGATCAAAGGGTGTGGTCAGAGGTCAGTGGGGACTATATGTGAGTGTGGACAGGAGTTCTGTGGTCTTCTCCAGCCTCCCATACCTCCCCAGTCTGCTTCCCTGAGCAGTCAGGCAGTGTAAGGGCATATCATGAGACAGCTTTGGACCAGGCACTAGGGGCCAGCAGGGGCAGGAACAGAGGTTTGCATGATCAGAGGGCCCTAGGCTATGGTGAGCAGGTCATAAGCAGCTCCTCAAACTAGCCTTACTCACCGTCCTGTCAGCTGAGCCCGAGGCCAAAAGGAAGTCATCAAAGGGAGAGAAGTCCAAGTCTGTAACCAGGTCTGTGGGGGAGGAGTGATTGGACCTGTTCAATGTCCCTTTCACACCCAAAGAAATCCTCCCTGGGCTTGCAGGTGACACCTTCAGCCCAGAGAGGAAGCTCAAAGTCCACAAAGCCAGACCCCCTCTGGACACCATGGGGAGACATCAAGGTCCTCTCCTACAGCATATATCCTTGAGAGCCCTGCTGACCCCATATCACCTAGGACCCTGACGCCAGAAGGTTGACAGGAAAATGGGTTCCAGGAACCTGCTTGTTCACAGCCATACAGTTCAGCTCCTCCTAGGACAGCTGGGGTTGATCTCAATTCTTTTGTGGGGAAAGGAGGTGCAGAGTTAACCAGAGCCCAGAGAAGAAAAACAGGGCTGACGGAAGGGAGACAAGGTGTGGAGGATAGTGGGTAAGGGAGGGAGTGTGGTCAGGATTACAGGACAGCATTACCACAGTAAAGGGCATCATTGCTGTCCCCAGTTGCTTTCCTTCTGACCAGGAGACAAGTAAAGGAGGGTTGACATGGGCAGGCAACTCCTGCAATGGCTCTAGTCTGGATTTTCAGTTCTCAAGACCACAATGGTACTGAACCTAGAGCCTTAGAACCCTTGCCTCCCTCACTTTAGGGATTCCTCATTGATCAAGGCAAGGTAGGTCCTGGGCCAGGTGTAGCCAGTAGCACAGGCAGCTGGCATCTAACAAAGGAACACACCATGGTAAAAGAATTGAGTAACAGGAGTACACCTACACAGAGTCCTCACACACACAGACCTCCCTGAGCTCATGACAATCCATCAGGTAGTACTACAGGAAGATGGGCACACCAAAATGCAGTGAGGGTAAGAAACATGGACAGAAGCACACAGCTAAAAAGTGTGGGGGGTGGGTATAATTCTAGACACTCTGGCTTCAAATCCTGATTGTGAGCATGACAACATGTTGCCTTTCCCCAGCAGGAACAGCAGCAGGACCACCCCCATCACCTCCACATCAGGCCTCTAGGTGTTCCTGTTGCTCTACTCTGCTCCTCTGACAGCTGGATGGAAGGCAGGCATGATTCTAAGATGAATGGCTAGAGGGCAGGGAATCCCCAAAGTCAGAGGAATAACCAAAGCCCAGCCTGCCCTAGGTTCTCTCACCATTGACAATATGTAGGGCAAAATAGCATTTAGTATCGCTACAGCACATTTTTGTTGTTGTTGCTCCCCACTGAGTTATATCCTTAAACCTTTTTTTTTTTTTTTTTTTCCCAGAAGGGTCTCCCTGTAACCCTGGCTGGCCTGGAACTCACTACATAGACCAGGCTGGCTTTAGCCTCACAGAAATCCACCTGCTTCGGCCTCCTAAGGACTAGGATTAAAGGTGTATGCCACCATGTCTTTTTTTTTTTTTTTTAATGTGGATGTGCATGCATGTAAATGCACCTGTGTCATGCAATGCCCAAGGAGGTCAGAAGAAGGTGTGAGATCCCCTATGATGGTTGTTAGCCACCATGTGTGTGCTGGGAATTGAACCTGGGTCCTTTGGAACGGCAGCCAGTGCTCTAACTGCTGAGCCATCTCTCCAGCCTCAACTTTTTATTTTTATTTATTTTTTAATTTTAAATTTTATTTTATGTGTATGCGTGTATTGCTTGCATGTAGGTAAGTGGACCCGTGTCGTGCAATGCCAGCAGAGGTCAGAAGAGGCAGTTAGATCCCCTGGGACTGAAGTTTTGGACAGTTGTTAGCTGCCATGTGGGTGCTGGGATACGAACCCTGGTCTTCTGCAAGAACAACCAGTGTTCTTAACCACTGAGCCATCTCTCCAGCCCTATTTTTTTTTAATATTTTACTTATTATTTTATGTGCATGCATGTATTGCCTGCAGAGGACAGAAGCAAGTGTCAAATCCCCTGGAACTGGAGTTACAGACAGTTGTTAGCTGCCATGTGGGTGCTGGGATTAGAACCTGGGTCTTCTGCAAGAACAGTCAGTGTTCTTAATGGCTGAGCCATCTATCCATCTATCCAGCTCCCCCAACTCATTCTATAGTCCAAGAAGGTCTTGGACTTTTTTATCTTCTAGTTTCAGCCTACCAAATAGCTCAAATTACAGACTTATAGACTTGTGCCTTCAGACCCAGCTAAGAGAGAATTCTGGGGAGCTGGAGCTCAGTAACACCCAAATGTATTGAACTAGCAGGACTTCTGCAGGAAAAGGATCTCAAGTTGCCACAATACTGAGGGTACAATCTGCCCACAGATGACTGCTCCAGCTTCTACTTAGAGTGCACTAGTGACAGGGGGTTCACCATCTTCCAAGCATCACCAACTTGGGGTGGCTCCATGACAGGTACAAAGTATCATGAAGGAAATATGAGGTCAGGCATATCCAAATCCTGATTTTGGCTCTGCCACAGTTATGTGAACACTGTTAAGTTCCTAACCAACCTGAGCCTCAGATTTTTTGGGGGGTCTTTTTGAGACAGGGTCTCCCTGTAGCCCCAGCTGGCCTGGAACTCACTATGTAGACCAGGTTAGCCTTGAACTCACAGAGATCCACCTGCCTCTGCCTCCAGAGTGCTGGGATTAAAGGCATGCGCCACCACACCCGGCTGAGCCTCAGATTTTTTTTAATCTGAAAAATGGGTTATTTTATTATTATTGTATATATGATGGGGGGGAGGGAGAGAAAGAGAGGGAGAAAATGCATACATGTGCCACAGCGTGTGTATGGAAGTCAGAGGACAACTTTCAAGAGTCAATTTTGGGTTCCAGGGGTCAAAGTAAGGTCATCAGGCTTATACAGCAAATGCTTTTACCCACTGGACCACTTACTTGCATGCAAGTCTGATGACCTGAGTTCCATCCTCAATCCTCAGATACTACAAGGTGGTATGAGAAAACTGACTCCCAAGAGTTGTCCTTTGATCTCCACATATATGCTGTGGCATGTGTGTGCCTGCATACCTGTACATGTATGTGCACACACACACAGTGCACACACACTAAATAAAATTTTAAAAGTACATAGAGCCGGGCGTGGTGGCTCACACCTGTAGTCCCAGCATTTGGGAGGCAGAGGCAGGTGGATCTCTGTGAGTTCAAGTCCTGCCTGGTCTACATAGTGAATTCCAGGACAGCTGAGGCTACAGGAGACCCTGTCTCAAAAAGACCAAAAAAAAAAGAAAAAAAAAATTTAAGCTTATTTAATGTTATTTATTTTTAAAATGTGTATGAGTATTTTGTCTGCATGCATATAAGTGTATCTTGTACCTTGTGTGCAATGCCCATGAAGGTCAGAAGAAGGCGTTGGATTCCCTTGAACTGTAGTTTTTATGGATAGATAGTTGTTAGCTGCAATGTGAATGCTGGAAGCTGAACTCAGGTGCTCTGCAAGAACAGCCAGTGCTCTTAACCACTGAGCCATCTCTTCTAGCCCCTGAAACTTTTTTAAAAAATGGTTTTTTGTTTTTATATTTTCTT
>NW_008330333.1:2530469-2538600 GCF_000622305.1 Nannospalax galili
CCCAGCCTCGAATTCACAAAGATCCGCCTGCCTCTGCCTCCCAAGTGCTGGGATTAAAGGCATTAGCCACCACGCCCAGCATTATTATTTTTATTTTTATGCGTATGAGTGTGTTGCCTGCATGTATGTGAGTGCACCTGTGTCCTGCAATGCCTTGGAGGTCAGAAGAGGGCTTCGGATTCCCCTGGAACTGGAGTTAAGGACCGTTTGTAGTCACCATGTGGGTGCTGGGAATCAAACCCGGGTCCTCTGCAAAAGCAGTCAGCGCTCTTAACTACTGAGCCATCTCTCCAGCTCTATTTTTTTCTTTTTTTTTAATGATAGTATCTCATGTATCCCAGGCTGGCCTCAAATTGACTATGTAGTCAAGGCTGATCTGGAAGTTCTAATCCTTCTGTCTCTACTGCCTAGTGCTGGAATTATAGGCATGTGCTACCACACCTGGTTTATGTGGTGTTGGGGATCAAACTCAAGACTTTGTACATGCTAGGAAAGCACTCTACAACTGGACTAATATATCCAGCCCTTTATTACTTTAATAAAAATCAATTATTCACTTAAAACAGGCACTATTGCCAGGCGTGGTAGAGCACACCTTTAATCCTAGCAACTTGGGAGGCAGAGGCAGGCAGATCTTTGTGAGTTCGAGGCCGGCCTGGTCCACATATTGAGTTCCAGGACAGCTGGGGCTACAACAAGGAGACCCTGTCTCAAAAAGAAAAAAAAAAAAAAAAAAAAGGCACTATTTAACATATGCAAATGATTGCTCAATAATTCTTTTTTAAAGTTTAAATTAGGGGCTGGAGAGATGGCTCAGCAGTTAAGAGTACTGTTTGCTCTTGCAGGGGACCCAGATTCAATTCCCAGCACCCACTGGTTGGCTAACAACCATCTAGAACTCCAGTTCCAAGGGAATTCCATGCTCTCTTCTGACCTTTACTGATACTGCACAACACGGTGGACTTAGGACTTACACGCATGCAGGCAACACATTCATACACATACACATAATAAATAAAATATTTTAAAGTTTAAACTAGAAAACTCAGATAACACAGTTTAGCACTAGAGTGTTCTAGGTTAATCTTGGCTTTTGTTATTAACTACCTTAATTATCATCATCATCATCATAAGAATCCAGACACTGAGCAGAACCCTTGCCCTCAACTCTCCCTCCCCGCTGCTACTCTACCCTGCATAAGGGCCAAGGATTTACCCTTTTCCCTCACCTCAAGCCTCCAACAAGCCAAAGAGACCAAGTCCATAGAAGCTACAGCTAGATGGAGGAGACAAGGCAAACTAGGCCAGAGCTGCTTCAGCATGGGGATAGCAAACCTAACTCAAAGTGGGCAGGCTGCCAGGTAGGCTGCTGGGTGCCCCCAGAAGCAGCTGCAGTAGACAAAAGCCCTTTGTAAGGGCCCATTTCCACCCTGCAGCAGAGCATAGCCACCTCCTTGAAGAGCTTTTTAGTAGCCTGATTAGGAAGGGTATCTGGTAATGAGAAGTGCTCTGCAGGGCTAAGAGTGACACAGGGGAGGATCCTTAGCAACTATAGCCAGAAACCCAGAACTGATACAGCACATCCCTCTTCTTCCACTCTGATAACATGGAGCATCAGCTTCCTTCTCCTCCCTGCCAGACCAGAATTCCAAGCCAGGTGTAGCCTTCTGAGTCCAAATACCTTGCAGAACAAATAGTGAGGATGACAAGCCACAGGCTATGGGATCAGATGTGTAAGAATCCCTGGTCCCAAGAGGCAGGGAAAGTTCCAGGCTTCCTGGATCAAGCACCACTCACCTGAATGGCAGCCAAGATAGGCCACGTGTTTTTTGTCCTTTCTGTGGTCTTCTAGAGATATGATGCCCAATACACCTGTTAAACAAACACAGGGGTTCTGACCTTGGGCTTAATGGGTGCCACTTGCATGCAGGCAACATATTCATACACATAAGCATAATAAATATGCTTATTCCTGGTCTCCCAAAGGAGACCAAACTTGCAAACCTTATGACCTCCTGAGAAGCTCCACCAGTCATTACTTTCCCTCCAGACTCAGTGAACAGCTCAGGGCTAGGTTCTTCCCCAAGCTTGAACCCCTCTGCACTGGATGTACAGAAGCCACGAGAAAGGTTTTCTTCTCACATAGTGTATCGTACTTGGGCCACTGGCTACTCCTCCCACCTTCACCTAAGAGAGAAGCTAGTACCACCAAGGCAGCAGAGTTGAGGGACTAAGACAAAGGTTGGGAACCAAGTATAGTAGTTCACACCTATAATCACAGCACTTGGGAGGCCAAAGCAGGATTCCTCCTGCAAGTCTACAGCTAGCCTGGCCTACAGTGTATCTCAAAAAACCAAAGGAATGAAGAGTCAGGGTGAACAGCACATGTGAACCTTTGGATCCAACTCTGCCTAAACCTCCTGACTGCTTAGACAAGCCAGAAAAGTGTTTATCTTCTGCTTAAATTAGTTTGTCTATATTGTCACAAGCAGCCAAAAGAACACTAACTAACACAAGGCCTTTGTGTTTTGTTTTTTTTTGTTTGTTGTTTTTTAGTCTTTTTTTTTTTTTTTTTTTTTGTTTTTTTTTTTTTTTTTTTTTGGTTTTTTTGAGACAGGGTCTCCCTGTAGCCCCAGCTGTCCTGGGGTGCTGGGATTAAAGGCATGCGCCACCACGCCTAGCTGGTTTTTAGTCTTTTTGAGACAGAGTCTCTTTATGTAACCCAGACTGGCTTCCATTTTATAATCTTCATGCCTTGGCCTCCTGAATGCAGACATTACAGATATGTTGCACCACACAAGGAACAAGGACTTTTCAAATCTGCATTTCTATTGATCCCAGTCACTGAGGGCCCAAACCTGAGGAGGGGATTACCAATGGGAACAGCTGAAAACAGAAACATCTGGCTGAAACAAAAATCTTGGTTTAGATACAAGCATACCCTAAGCAAAATTGACCTGATTGCTGTACATTGATTAGTTTATAGGAATATAAGGCCCTGCCTCTCCTCCGATTCCAGGCCACTCCAATCTCAGTCTGAATGGAGCCTGCTTTTCCCCTTACGCTATCCATGGTGACAATGTCTGAACCTCTTCCCCATGTCTGCCCTCCTACCTGGACGGTCAGAGTTGAAGGCAATCAAGCTGCAGCTTGATTTAATGTGGTGTCCATATGATGCAGTTGTTCCTGCACGAATGTCACTGATCCAGGCCTGAAAAGAAACATGAAGAACATTAAGAAGAAGAAATATGGGTAGAGTCAGGTCTCTGTTCATGTTTGGAGAGGGCCATAATCCAAGGAACTCTTTGTGTGGGGTGCATGTGTATGTGCGTGCGTGTGTATATGTGTGTATGTGTCTACGGAAGTCAGAGGTCAACTCCAGTGTCATTACTCAGGAGCCCTCCATCTTGTTTTTTGAGACAGGGTCCTTCACTGAACCTGAACTCACCAATTCAGCTAGGCTGGCTGGCTAATAAACTCTAGGGATTTACCTATCTCTGCCCTGTCATCACTGAGATTATAAGCACATACCAATAAGCCTGACCTTTTTTGTTGTTTTGTTGTTTTGGTTTGTTTTTTTTTTTTTTTTGGTCTTTTAGAAACAGGGTCTCCCTGTAGCCCCAGCTGGCCTGGAACTCACTATGTAGACCAAGGCTGACCTTGAACTCACAGAGATCCGCCTGCCTCTGCCTCTCGAGTGCTGGGACTAAAAGCATGTGTCACCACGCCTGACTTTTTATGTAGGTTCTAGACATCAAACTCAGGTCCTCATGCCTGCATAGTAAGCACTTTACCAAGAGAATCATCTTCTTAGCTCCTAGAGAATTCCACCTTAAAGCTACACCACTGGAGATGCATTTCTTTAGATCAAACCCTATTCTACTCACATAGTCTAATGCCAAGTGTTCTTGAAAATAATCTAAAAGGATGACTTTGCTTAGCAAGTCAGTTCCCTAATAAGAAGGAGGAGGCTGTCAGAAGGAAGCATGTGTGGGGTATATGTGGACTATTTCAGTTCAAAGGGGGGTATAGGGTAGCAGAGGAAGGCGTGATCACCTAACACAGAAGATGGGCTTGGCTTCCTCAGCTGAGGGATTTCCCAAGGCCCCAGAGTTCCAGGGCCCCTTAAGAACACAGATACTAAGGAGGGAAAGATCCAGACCTGGCTTCCTCAGAGCACCCTGTTCTCCTAGATGAGTGAATTCCCCACACCTAAGAAAAGGCAATGATGTTAACACCCCCACAGGTGGGAGGCAGAAGAGTACTTTTACTGAAACTAAGATCAGCAGTTTCCTTTGTTGGTGTCAAACTACTGTTCCATAATCCTTCCTGCCTCAATGACAAAGTACCCACACTCCCCAGTCCACCCACCTGCACCATCACCACCTAAATTTCCTATTTTAGTGTTCATTTGCCACCAGTAGAACATCAGTACCATGCATAACTTTTTCCTCCTGATTCATGTTTACTGTACAAACAGTGATAGACAATAGCTTTGAAAAGGAGAACAGATTGCCTGCTCTCCCACCTCCATAACATAAACTATTTTAAGCTCTCCCTGCAGTCCTGGTTCCATTGGCCTGTCTGTTTACCTTGGTGGAGGAGGCCCACCCAGAAGCAAGCCACAGAGTCCCTGAAAGGCTCTCCAGATCCCTCCAGCAGGAATTACTACACTCCTAGTAATGGTCTTGATGCAAAACTAAACACTAAACACCTCCTTCCTCTGAAAGACTGCCCTGTCACCATGCTTTGCCTGGCCAGTGACCTCCATCCACATTGGTCCATTTTCCATTCCTTTTACTGAGTTTTTTCTCACTTCTCATCCTTCCCACCTCAACTGAAATGTCACTTCCTCCAGGCAGCCTTCTCCACCATGCTACTGAGATTAACCTCTCCATCACCACTCTCCATCACCGCCCTTCATGTGTGTTTCAATGCATTTATGCTGTGCTTGTTATCTCCCTCCTGAAGCAAAATGCTACAGGGAAGGAAAAATGGCATAATGCTCACTGTTCTGGCTCCGGAAGCTATGCAACACCAGGTAGGTACAGACGAGATTTTGTCCAGAGAATGTAAACGGGCATGTTCCTCAAGACAGTTTCAGGACCTGCTGTGGGCCGCTGACAGGGCCACTACAGGTCAGCTTCTAATCCCAATGATCTGAAGACACTCCCAGGCTTCCAAGTAGCACAGGAGGCGGCAGACCAGAACTGGCTTCACCAAGCCTGCTGTTCTTCCAGAGATCAGTAGTGCCCCCCCACCCCATCTGCACTTCCTCTAGGCTCCACCTGCTCTGGCTTCCCCGGGCCCCAACCACCACTGGTGGCATCACCCGAGTAAGGGAAGAACTTACGCCAGCAGAGAAGGAAATGCTGGCGGAAACCCGAAGGAGAGGCGCGCGTCTGGCCGAGGGGCTCCTGTCTCCAGCTGACACCCTCGCTCTCACCCAGGCCAGAGCAAAGAGGTGAATCTCTTCTACAGCCCGGCCCCAAGCAGGGGCGATCCCGAACCGCAGGAAGGAGGAGCTCCTCGTCAGCAGCGTCCCAGCCTGGGCTCCCAGCAAGGCCGACCGGAAGCAGAGGCCAGGATGCCGCTGGGAGAGCTGCTACGCCTCGTTGGGGGGGGGGGGTCCCAGGGTGAGGCCAGCGGGCCAGGCAGACCGCCGGGATCACCAGGCAGCCAGGCGCGTCACGAGAGCTCCGGACTCTGCCCTCGCGACAGCAAAGGGGCGGCCTGGACTCCGAGGCCCTGGCCTGAAGGGGCGCCCCGGGGTGGAAAGCTCTGGGACTCCGCAGTCCCAGGGTGCGCACAGCAAGGCCGAGCACACGGGGAAAGACGGCCAAGAGGGGCCAGAGGCGAGGGCGCGGGGCCCGTGAGCGAGGCTCACCTCACGGCGGGCCGGCCGAGCCTCCGTGTGCCGGAACTTGGACACCTTGAAGCGGTTCATGGCGGTGGGGACAGCACAGCGCAGCACAGCCTCAGGACCAGGGGCGTCTGCTCTCAGGTGCACACCGAGCAGCCACCCGACGCCTGAAGCGGAGAGCCCAGCCCGCAACCGGCCAGTCAAGGACACGCCCCGACATGCCTCCAGCCAATCGGATGCGCCTGCGGCTCGCCTAGCCACGCCCTCTTCTCGCTCTCCTTGCCAGCCCCGCCTCTCAGCCAATGACCGGCCAGCCGCCCTAAGAGACCACGCCCCTATGTCTGAGGGAAGACACCGGGGCGGGGGTTGGGAGGTCACGTGAGACTCCACGGAAGGCCCATTTCCCTCTCAGGGCGTTGTCATGTGCGGGATTCTGCCTCCTCGAGTAGTAGAATCAACTAGTTCTATTTCGCAGACTGGAAACAGAGAGGATAAGCAACTGGCTCCACACGCGTGTAAGTGGCAGAGCGGAATCAGAAGCCCAGGTTTTGTCATCACCAAGCCTTGGGTGTGGTGAGGCAAGACCTCTGCGTTGGAAAGCGCTCAAAAAGTCATTTACAGATAAACGGAAATAGCTGACTCAAGAGATAAGGACTGAGGAGAATCCCTTGCTGAGAAATCTCTTTAGGCAAGGATGTGCACAAGCAAAGCCTTGCTTAGTTCCGCAGCAACTCAGAGTGCTTCCACCTGTCTCCATTGATTCCATTCTTTTGTGTGTGTGAAAACTGACTCCGTGATTCCAGCATGTTCCACTTAAGGACAGCTCTTGAAGAATAGCAGTGGACCTGCTACCGCGTGTCTGTCAAAGGAACTGATCCGAGGAATGTACATTTACAGGCTGCGCTAGCTCTCCAGCCCATCTAATTTTAAACTATTATGCCAGAGAAGTTTCCAATAGGATGTCCTCTTAATTTTCCAGGAAATCAGTGGTTCCCGTAAATCATAGTTTTTACAAGAAAGGACAGGCTAAGTTCAGATTCAATGCCAACAACAGAATCTTTAGGTCTAGTTATCATCTGCCTCTAAACTGCAAGTTTACTAAAATACACATTACAAACATTTTCAAAACTTTCCTTAAACAAAGCACACCCTTGGGCTGTTGAGATGTTTTAGCAGATAAATATTTATTAAAAAAGCACAGACCTCCACGGGTTTGCACACACCTGGTACACTTAAATACATGAAGGCAAAACACTCATACAAAATAAAAATAACTTTTAAAATAAAAAAAGCATACTCGAGATTTATTTTTATTTTATGTGTATGAGTATTTTGTCTCCATATATGTATGTGCACCATGTGCAATTCTGGAGTCCACAGAGACCAGAAGAGGGTTTTGAAACACCTGGAACTGGAATTACAGATGTTTGTAAGCTGTCATGTGGGTGCTGGGAACTGAATCCAGGTCTTTTACAAGAGCAACAAGTGCTCTTAGACATTGAGCTATCTCACCAACCCCTTAAAAACATTTTTCATTCCTGAACCCTGCCTTGATCATTTCTGGAACTGCTCCAAAAAGGTACATGTAGTTATTTCAGAAATTAGATTTTTTTTCAACTATATACTTTTAAAAATTGGGCAAGCCTGCTTGCTAAACATTGTGACAAGTGGGCTTGTTGACAGTTGTGCTCCTTCATTAAAGGAGGGGCAAGCAGGGTCATTGGACCCTTACCAGAGTATTCAGCCACTCTCCCTGGCCAACTGCATGTAATCTAGCCCTAATCACACATGGTCTCCTGGATTTGCAAATGACTAAAGTATATAATCTGGGGAAGGGCAGAAAGAGAAGGCTTGGTCCATGCTGGTTAAAGGATTTCCTGTGTGCATACCCTCAGGTCACTTGTATACCTCAGCAACCCCTCCATCTTCTCTGTAAGGAAGCTCAGTAAATTCATTGGTTCCCCAGGAGAACTTTAATCAAACATTGGTTTAACACTAGAACCTTAGAAGGGGATAAACATTGCTTAGTATCCCCAGGAAAAGGATTCTCACAACAGATGGGAAATTTATTTGTTAATGTTATTATGTCTTATAATTATTTTATTAAAAAAAGAAAATGAGAATGTAAAAGATGTTAAAAATCCAAAATTTTCAGAAAAATTGAGAAAGCCTAAGAAAGTGATGAAGGTCTGTTTAGGTTTGTTATGTTATATAAAAGGTGAGACAAAAATAATATACACATAATCTTAAAATTTCTAAGGTCATAGT
>NW_008330333.1:2538700-2554026 GCF_000622305.1 Nannospalax galili
TACCCCATGGTAGTTAAAAGTACCAGACTGGTGGAACTAACTTGGATGTTTAACAGCCATACTTTGAGGCCTATTCTAATCTGGTCAGAGGGACTTAAAGGACAGTTTTTGCTCCTTGCCTTCCAAGGTTGACTAAATTCCAGGGGACTATGGAGCATCTCTCAAAATGTCCTGTAACTGTGTTGAGTCACCTGTCCTTTTGTTCAGGGAGGCCATGGAGACCCCACCAGATGGACTTGAACCAGTGTCCAGTCTACAAAGAGGAGGGTCAACACAGAGGAAACAGTTCCTCCAGGCTTCCAAGTGAAGCCAGCCACAGTTGAGCAGGACTTTGACCGATCTTCACATAGATGGAACTGGTAAAAGAAAGGAGCCAGGGGCGCCTCCCAAGCTCTGACCCCTGAGGAACAGATTGTCAAACAACCATAAGAATAAAAGTAAACTGGTTTATTTGGGACAACTGTAAGGTCTTAATCACCCAAAAGGAAAGTATAACCAAAGATTAAAGTGATCAGTATATTTCTTTCTAGCCAATTCCTGTCTCTTATTCTTATCACACCATCTTCTGAAGAGGTTACTCAAATTGCCAATAGGGAATTGGATGCAGAGACCTCTGGCTTCATCTGTGCTGAACAGGGACACAGGGTGAGGCAATAGGGGTACCCCTTCAGTGGGTCTATCTAGAAGCCTTTGAGAGAGAACAGACACTGATTATAGCCACTCCAACAGCTATCAAAGTTCCTGAAAACAAATCCTGAGTCCATCATTCTCAAGTCCAGCCTAGGCAGACAAAAAAAAATGAGGAGGAACCCAATGGAGGGATGCTTTTGGAAGTTCTTGTCAAGAAATTCCAATGGACTGTGATAAGAACATTTGAAATTTGCTGTTTTGACTTTTTTTCTAGTTCCCTGTCTGGAACTTGTAATGCTAACTACACTTTCCTTTACTTCTTCATATCTTCTAGGCACCAGTCAAGGACATTCTTTTCTCCCTAAGTTAAGAGTTATGCAATTTGGGAGACTTTTAGATAGACCTACTGAAGAGGCATCCCAGTTGCCACACCCTGCTTCCCTGTTCAGCATGGAAGAAGCCAGAGCAGTCTGTGTCCCAATTCCCTATCAGCAATTTGGGTAACCTCTTCAGGGGATGGTGTGATAGGAATAGGAGGTAGGAATTGGCTGGGCAGTTATGGTAAAAAAGACCCCAAAGAAAAGTAGCCAGTTTCTTAGCCAAAAGTCAAAATGTCCTTGGACCTCTTAACAACATACTTTGTTCCAAAGGCCAAAAGAATGTCAAAAGTATTTGGGAGCTCTTATTTAATCCCTAAAAGATTTTAGGGTTACCTCTTCAGAAGAGGGAATGTTAGAGTAGCAAAAAAAAAATTTAAAAAAAAAGAGTACTTGAAGTTGTTCAGGAAAAAGTGATGGGAAGATACGGGAGTTGTCAGGGAAGGAGTAGGTGTGGATTTGATTAAAGCACCTTATACGTATGTATGAAATGCTGAATAATTTTTTTGGTCTTTTTGAGACAGGGTCTCCCTGTAGCCCCAGCTGTCCTGGAACTCACTATGTAGACCAGGCCGGCCTTGAACTCACAGAGATCCGCCTGCCTCTGCCTCCCAAGTGCTGGGATTAAAGGCATGCGCCATCACGCCAGGCCCAATAATTTTTTTTAAGGTTAAAAAAAAATTGGGCAAGCCCAGGGTGTGAGGCAGGGGAAAATGGGTCTCTGTGATTTCAAAGCTGGTGTGGTCTACATAGCAAGCTCCAGGTCAGTCAGAGATACATAGTGAGACCCAGCCTTAAAACACACAGGGGCTGGAGAGATGGTTAGTGGTTAAGAGCACTGACTGTCGTTGCAGAGGACCCAGGTTTGGTTCCTAGCACCCACAAGGAGGCTAACAACTGTCTATAACTCCAGTTCCAGGGACTCTGACACCCTCTTCTAACCTCTGCAGGCATTGCAGGATGTCGGTGCACTTATATGCAAGCAGTCAATAAGCTCATATACATAAAATAAAAATAATAAATACAGAAGCAGAGCATGGGGGTTCACACCTTTAATCCCAACATACAAGAGGCAGAGGTAGGCTGGTCTCTGTGAGTTCAAGGCCAACCTGGTCTACATAGCAAGTTACAGGTCAGCTGGGGCTAAAAGCCCATTCTCTAAGGGCATGTTTTTCACACTGTAGTCTATGATGGCCAAGAGATACTTAGCTTTATTCTCAGCATCTGTGATCATGTTTTCCTTTATAAGTGATTCTGGCAGGGAATGTAGCTTAGTTGGTAGAGTGCTTGCCTAGCACGCATGAAGTCCTGGGTTCAATCCCCAGAACCACATAAACCATGCATGGTAGCATTCACCTGTAGTTCCAGTACTCAGGAGTCAGAAGGAGAAGAAGATGATCAGAAGTTCAAGGTCATCCTTTCAACATAGTGACTTTGTCAAGGCCAGCCTGGACTGTGTGAAACCTTGTTTCAAAACAAATAAAAATCATTCTAGCTGGGCATGGTAGCTCATGCCTTTAATCCCAGCACTTGGGAGGCAGAGGCAGGCGGGATCTCTGTAAATTCAAGGCCAGCCTGGTCTACATAGTGAGTTCCAGGACAGCTGGGGCTACAGGGAGACCCTGACTCAAAAAGACAAAAAAAAAAAAAATCATTCTAAACCCAGGTGAGTGATTACAACTTTAATCCTGGTACTTAGGAGGTGAAGGCAGGAAAATTAGATGTTCAGGATCATCCTAGGTTAAATACAGAGCTCAAAGCCAACCTGGGTTACTTGAGACCCTATCTCAAACAAACAAGCAAAAGCCCCAAAAGGAGCTGGGCGTGGTGGTGCACGCCTGTAGTCACAGCACTTGGGAGGCAGAGGCAGGCAGATCTCTGTGAGTTCAAGGCCAGCCTGGTCTACATAGTGAGTTCCAGGACAGCTGGGACTACAGGGAGACTCTGCTTCAAAATGACAAAAAAAAAAAAAAAAAAGCCCCAAAAGGGATTCTTGTCAGACTCCAAACTGTAAGGAGGTGGAGTCAGAGGGGATCAGGAATTGAAGGTCAGTCTCTGTTACATAGCAAGTTTGAGGCTAGCTTGGGCTACACAGTGAGTCGTAGGACAGCTCTGAAAACATGAGAACCTGAGTTTGAATCCTCAGCACCCACATGAAAAAACAGTGTGACTGCTTGTGCCTGTAACCCCAGCATTGGAGAGCAGAGGCAGGTAGGTCCCTAGAACTCCTTGACTAGCTAGTTCTAGTAGAACCAGTGAGCTTCTGGTTCAGTGAGAGATGCTATCTCAAGGCAGTAAGATGGAAAGCAACAGAGGAAGACACCTAACATCCTGCTCTAGCCTCTGCATGTATGCATGTGCACACCCATGTGCATTTCATGTACATGCAGCACACACACCAACCAGAGTCTGGAGTGTTTTCTGTTGCTTGCAGCACTTCAGGGGCTAAGGGAGGAGGATCACCAAAAATTTGAGGCCAGCCTGGGCTACCTAGTGAGTTCCATGCCAGTTTGAGCTACAGAGACCTTGTGGGGCCAGAAGAGGGCATCATATCTCCTGAAGCTGGAGTTACAAGTAGTAATGATCGGCCCAGTGTGGATGCTGTGAACCAAATGTGGGCCTTCTGGAAGAACAGCAAGTACTCTTAACTGCTGAGCCATCTTTCTAGCTCCAATAAAAGTGATATTTTTTCTGGGCTTAGTGGTACGCATCTATAGTCTTAGCCATTTCAAAGGTGAATAGGAAGATTGCTTGAGACCACAAATTTGAAACTAGCCTGGGCAGTATAAGGAGAGATGAAGTAAGTTGCTTTAGGACTCACAGTTGGGACTGAGACACAGGCAGTTTGACTCTGTGGCCCATACTCTTTATCACTATGCTGAAGACATTTAAATGTGTTTGCTCAATGTATTATACAAACTCCCCACCTCTCATTCCATGCACCCTTTTCCTTGTTTCTTGAAAACATCCTTTGTTCACGTCACTGATCTCTATTCCCGAGCACACTCTCAATTATCCTTGCGTTTTTAAATATGCAAAGTAGCTATTCTTGGTAACTATTCTACTATTCTTCACTTGATTGGTGGTTTTTAACCTTCTTTGAGTCTCAGGGCCCACAGGGAATTTGGTTGATGGAGGCTATGTATATCTACCTAGATTAAAATACACACAAATTTTATGTACAATACTGGTGGTAGAAGGTCATAGCGCATTGTGTGCATGTGTGTGTGAACACTGATCACCCTAAACTCATTCATGAGCTCTCAGATTCCCTTCCTATTGCTTGGGGTTGGGGTAGTATGAAAGTTGAAACTCCTCTGAAACTAACCAGGCCAGTTCTACCTTTGTAGCTGCATATCCGATTACATACTCTAAATTTAGGGCTTAAGCATACACTTTCAGATGTTAGCTTTTGAAGTTCTTTTCTTCTTTGTTTTGTTTTCTGAGACAGGGTCTCATGCAGAAGGCTGTCTTGAACTTGCTATATAGCTGAGGATGACTTTGAACTCCTGGTTCTCCTCACTCCATCTCCCAAGTGCTGGGATTACAAGGTATGCACTACTGTATCTGGCAGTTTTGGATGTTCTTGGCTTCTTGGAATATCCCACCTGTATGTGATGCATTTTTCAATGAAGTCCAGTTGGAACATTACCAGTCAGAGGGTTTAACATTCCAATGCCCATTCCACAGTTGATAGGTAAAAAGTAGCCTATGGAAGAATCCAGTTGATCAGGAGAAAGCACCAGGACACAGATAAGACTCCTTGGAATAGAGTTTACTAGCAAAGGAATACATGCGACAGATTCCCTTCTGGGCAGGAAAAAATGTCTGCCCTGGGTTGTGAGCTAGGGTCTTTTAAAGGGGGAGACTTCTGCTTCTTGCAGAAGGTGGGAAGATGTAATTTTTTTAAAGTTGGGGGGGTGGGGGGAGTGAGAGAGCGGGACTGTTAAAACCTGTTTTCTTTAGCCATCAAAGGGGAAGTCTGCTGTGTTGGACAAACAGTGGAGAAAAGTCTGCTTATCTTGACTTCAAAGACCAAGGTGCTTATCAGCTCAGTTCCCTTTTCTCAGGAGCTTGAGAAGTCCATGAGACCCTGTTTGTGAGAGGGCAGGGCTATCTGAACCTTAACAACAGTCCATCCCCACATTTGAGAAACAGATCAGACTCCCTTACTAATGTGTTTGTGTTGACGCAAAAACATAACTCTTACCTCAAAAGGAATAAGAGATAGCTTATTCTTGAGCCAAACATGAATGACCATTGCCCCTGAAAACAGATTCAGGTTACCCCAAATTCCATGTTCCAGCATGGTAACATTACATTTTTAATAGTAACATAAAGAAAAGTCATAAATCAAGACACTTTTCAAATGCATTGTTGGATACATTCAGTAAGCAGGTTGTGGCAAAACAAGAGGGCTCGACTATAGGTCTCAGATGCTATGGATGACAGTCTTAGCTTTTTTTTTTGGTCTTTTTGAGACAGTGTTTCCCTGTAGCCCCAGCTGTCCTGGAACTCACTATGTAGACCAGGCTGGCCTTGAACTCACAGAGATCCGCTTGCTTCTGCCTCCTCAGTGCTGGGATTAAAGGCATGCGCCACCACACCTGGCCCCAGTCTTAGCTTTTTGATTGGTGGGACCTGGTGGTAAGTTAATGCATTTTAGTTAATAATTACTAGTCCCAAGAATATTAATTCAGAAACAAAGGTAGGCAAAGTGTAGCTATTTATGGGTTTAAAGATGTCCCCAGATGATTTGTGAATAGGATCTGGATCTGCAGCATTCCAAATTCTCCACAATCTCTAGAGTGCTAATCAGTTGGTCAGCCTTTCAGGAAATTCAGTCCAAGGTGCAGGAGTTGTTTCTAGGAACTTTAACACTTGTTATTGAACACCTATGGCAGTATTTAACACAGTTACTTCCTAAGGAGCCTGTCTCTCCTACCTGAGATTTTCTCTTTAGCGTGGGTGTACTCTAACATTATATTCTTTTTAAAAAAAATATTTTATTTATTTTTTTATTTTATGTGTATGAGTGTATTGCCTGCATGTCCAGGAGGTCAGAAGAGGGCTTCGGATTCCCCTGGAACTGGAGTTAAGGACGGTTAGTAGCCGCCATGTGGGTGCTGGGAATTGAACCTGATTCCATGGGGCCCTGTTGAGGAGGGGGGAGGCTGCTGCTGTTTGAAACTCTAATAGAACCCGGGTCTTCTGCAAGAGAGGTCAGTGCTCTTAACTGCTGAGCCATCTCTCCAGCCCCACCTAACATTATATTCTTGAACATGCACAACACACAGTGGGTGCATGACACATAGTAGGTGCTCACAAAACTCATTAAATTCGTTTCTTGGTATTTGAGTTCTCATTCTCAACCAGCAAGTTTGCTACACGTTTGGAGAAGGCTAATACGTTTAGAAGGGGTTTTAGCACTCTAAATTCTGCGGTGCGGGAATCAGAGGGAAAAACAACAGCCAGCTGCAGGGTTGGAAATCACATGAAACACATGCAATAAGACGCAAGTCTCAGGGTCAAAGGAAAGCAGCCCTGCACTGCGCGCTGGGTTCTGCGCTGTAGACGCCCCGTAGCCTGCTGGGATTTGTATTCCCTCCTATGTCATGGCTCGCAGGAAGGTTACAGTTGTTACACTGAGTTACATCCCTCACATGTAAGGGGCAAGCATTCATGCATCCAACACAGAAAGTCCATCACAGGGTGAATCTACTAACTGACATCTTCAGAGCAAACCTCTTGCACGTGTGGACTACGAATCACTCGCTTCAGGGAAAGTGCTCACGTGCGTAGTGCTCACGCTCGGCTTGCGTGCAGAGGCCACGCCCCCGGAAGAGAGGTGTTCTTGAGCCGCCAGGCGCAAGCGCAGTGTCCCCGGGCCAAGATGGCTGCGCGGTGTTCCGCACGTTGGTTGCTAGTGGCTTTGGGGGCCCCCCGGCTGCCGGCTGCAGCGGGGAGAGGGGTCCGACCGCTTCAGGGTGGCGTCGTGGGGGCGTCCCTGGGCCGTAAGCTGAGTGTCTCTGCCTTCGCGCTTTCCCTGGGCGCTTGCGGCCCCCGGGCGCTGCTGACATTGAGACCTGGTGTCAGCCTCACAGGTGAGGGCGGGCTGCAGTGCTGGAGTATCGGCTCGCCGGCTCTGGCGGCCCGGGTAGCAGGCTGGAGGTATCTTCCGATTCGCGTGAGGAATTGTGGGGACACAGGAAAGCAGGAGGCAGAGAGGCCAAGGTGGCGGTCTGCTCTGAAGCCGTCGAAGGGGAAGAGTTTGGTGGAGCTCTGGGTGGTGAAAGCCCCGAAAGCCGTGAACTTTCTTCACCTTTCCAACAGTTCCCCAGGCCGCTGCTCCCTTGTCCTATTCCTTCCACTTCGCTCCACTGTCTGACTTATAGTGGGAAGGGTCAGCTGCCATTTGGTGAGTGCTAGGTACCCAAAGTTCCGGCGAGAGATGCAAGTAGTCGTCCTCATCCAAGTCATAAAGTGTTAATTGTCATTTTATAGCTTTACAGCTCAACGTTAGCACCACCTGGTGTAAATGGAAAGAGCGGTCTTTTGAAAATCTTTGTCAGTGAAATAGTACAATCTCACATTTATTAAAACTTAGGAGATATAGTTTCCCTCCGTATATTTTCACGGGACAGGCACTATTACTATTACATTTTATGAAGAAGTTGAGGTTTAGATGTTAAACAACATGAGAAAGTCACAAACCTAAAAAGTGGTAGTCTTGACGGGTGTTATCTGCCTTCTTGCTGGAGGTGTTACCAAATTATTGTACATTAAGCCTTGAAGCGCTTTGGCCATGATGTTGTCTTTTTTTAAAAAGTTTATTTTGGGGGCTGGAGAGATGGCTCAGCACTTGAGAGCACTGACTGTTCTTGCAGAGGACCCAGGTTCGATTCCCAGCACCCACATGGCGGTTATGAACTGTCCTTAACTCCAGTTCCCAGGGAATCCGAAGCCCTCTTCTGACCTCCGTGGCCTTGCATGACATGGGTGCACTCACATACATGCAGGCGACACAGTCATACACGTAAAATAAAAATAATAAAATAGCCAGGCATGGTGGTGCACGCCCTTAATCCCAGCACTTGGGAGGCAGACTCAGGCAGATCTTTCTGAGTTCGAGGCCTGCCTGGTCTACATAGTGAGTTCCAGGACAACTGGGGCTACAAGGAGACCATGTCTCAAAAAGATTTAAAAAAAAAAAGTTTATATTTTTAATTATGTGTTTGTATATGGTCTGTGTGTGGGTATGTGTACATGAATACAGGTAGGTGCCTGTGGAGGCCAAAGGCATCAGATCTCAGTGGAGCTGGAGTTACAGGTGGTTGTGAGCCTAATGTGAGCTCTGGGAATTAAATTCTGGTCCTCTGCAAGAGTGGTATTGACTGTTAACCACTGAACCATCTCTCCAGCCTGCATGATATTTTCTTAATGCTGTGTATTGTCTCACTTCAGTTTTAGTGAGAAAGAAATAAGCAAACACTGAAAAACCTATTGTATTCCTTAATTGTGCTATTTGTTTAACTTCCCCTAGAATTTGTTCAATTGACATTTAAGCCATCTGTAAGTTTATAAAGAAGATTAAGGAGGCCCTGGCTAGCTTATTAACACAAGAGACTTTGCTACCCAGTAGGTGTTCAACTTTGCAGTGGGTACATAATAGGCACTCTTGAAAGCACCTTAAAAAGGCAGCTTAGCTTAAGGGGATGGAGAGATGGCTCAGTGGTTAAGAGCACTGGCAGTTCTTGCAGAGGACCAGGGTTTGGTTCCCAGTACCTACATGGCAGCTAACAACCTTCAGTATACTCCAGTTCCAGGGGATCCATTGCCCTCTTCTGGCCTCTGTGGGCATCACATGCATGGTGCATTTACATATGTGCAGGCAGAACACTCATACACATAAAATAAAAATAAATAAAATTTTAAAATAAAAGAAGCACCTTAAAGAAAAGGATATGGAACTTTAGAGGTTAAAAAAAAAAAAAAAAAAAAAAAAAAAAAAACTTGCCTTCCTGGAAGTATGTGACCTGGATGTATAATTAATTCCTTTGAGCAACTCTTTATTTATTTATTTTTATGTGTATGAGTGTTCTGCCAGCATGTTTGTAATTGTACCCGTGTTGTGCAGTGCCTGAGGAGGACTGAAGAGGGTATTGGATCCCGTGGAACTGGGACTGCTGTTAGCTGGCATGTGGGTGCTGGGATTCAAACCCATGTCTTATGCAAGAACAGCAGTGCTCTTAATTGCTGAGCTCTCTCCAGCACTCCTTTGAGCAATTCTTAACTGTAGAAATTCATTCATTGGCATTGAGGCCTATCTTTACAAGTTATCATTCTAGATGGCAGAGATAGAGCTGAGAACAGAGATTGGATGTGGGTTGGGCCAAATAGATTTTTAATTTTGCTTTTTTTTTTTTTTTTTTTTTTTTGTTTTTACTTTTTGAAACAGGGTCTCCCTGTAGCCTCAGCTGTTCTGGAACTCACTGTGTGGACCAGGATGGCCTTGAACTCACAGAGATCCACCTGCCTCTGCCTCCCAAGTGCTGGGACTACAGGCGTGCACCACCACACCTGGCTTAAAACCTTATTTTTTTATTGTTCGTGGTGCTGGGGGTCAAGTGCAGGGCTTCATAATACCCTGGACCATATTTTATAAGTGTATCTCCGTGTGTGAGAGACACAGGCCTAGACAGACACTATATTAACTCCTATGTGAGAATATTACTATGGAACTGCAATGAGCTACCTTTTTCCCCAAGACAGCCCATCAGCTGTAGTGGACATATTTTATATCAGGTGACATAAACTTGTGAGAAATGGCATCATTCATTGTGTACTGTTACTACATCTAAAATCATTAACTTAGCTTTCAACTTTCAGTCTGTGATCTTGTCTCAAATCTGATAGCATGAAATCGGATGACCTAAAAGTACTTTGTCTGTGCTGGTGTGGTGGTGTACTGCTGTAGTCCCAGCACTTGGGAGGCAGAGGCAGGTGGAGCTCTGTGAGTTCAAGGCCAGCCTGGTCTACATTGTGAGTTCCAGGCCAGCTGGGGCTACAGGGAAACTTTGTCTCAAAAAGACCAAAAAAACAAAACAAAACAAAAAAACCACTTTGTCTTTCTCCCATGCAGAAAGAAAGCACTTCATACTGGATTGGCCATTCTTGGAATAATTTGGAGACTAAGCCTATTCTGGGTTCTAAAAAAGAGCAAGACATTTACTTGTCATACTTTAGAAGGGGAAAAAAACCTGAACTCCTAATAATTGCTGATAATTGATGGCTTTGGGATATTTAAAAAACCCGTCTATTTTGTAATTGTTAGATGTGGTTTATCCACACATAATTTCACATGTTACTGTCCGCTTATTCAGGAACAAATTCTCTGATAATGAAGTTGAAGCTGCTGCAGCTGACAGAACTTTGACAACTACTGGCCTCATCCTCTTGGTATTGGAAGGAGTGGGAATCGAGTAACCAGTCAGAATACCACCTGGCTGAGTACAGGATCACTAAGACTGGTTCTAATGTTTTCTCCAGTCTGAATAAAGAAACAATAATAATCTCATAACTCCTACTTCCATAGTTTTCCTTTCTGATTTCAGAAGTATTGAACATACCAAAGTACAGACTTATGCCAGGCGTGGTGGCACACCCCTTTAATCCTAGCAGAGACAGAGGTAGGCAGATCTCTCTGAGTTCAAGGCCAGCCTGGTCTACATAATGAGTTCCAGGCCAGCTGAGGCTTCACAGAGACCCTGTCTCCAGAAGACCAAAAAAATAAAAAAGGTGTACCCTTATTCTAATCATTCCTGCTCATTTTCTTTTTCATTCCTTATCTCCATTCTACATATGCTCAACTCCTCCAGCTGCTTTTGTTTTTTTTTTTTTTTTAATTGTAAACAGTCTATCAAAGATTGGCTTAGAACTCTCTGTGTAGCCATGAACATGGATCTCCCTTGTGCTGCATGTGCTCACTGTGCATCACCATACCCTCTTTATTTGATGCTGGAGATAATCCCAGGGCCTTGTGCATGCCCAGCAAACACTATACCTACTAAACTAAATTTCTAGGCTTTCCCCATTAGTTTTTTTTTTTTTTTTTTTTTTTTTTGTTTTTTTTTGTTGTTTTGTTTTGAGACACAGTCTCCTTGTAGCCCCAGCTGTCCTGGAACTCACTATGTAGACTGGGCTGGCCTTCCTTGAACTCACAAAGACCCACCTGCGTCTGCCTCCCAAGTCCTGGGATTAAAGGTGTGCGCCACCACGCCTGGCTATTGATATTTATGAATTTTTTATACTGTTCCTCTGATTTTTCTTTACCCTAGCTTATTTTTCTTTACCTTAGCTTATTTTGCATATATTGATTTTTAAATATTTTTCTCAAGTTTTTCCTCCATATTCCCCATCTCTCTCGCTCTGTCTCTTGGAAAAAAAAGTTAACACCGGGTGTGGTGGTACACACCTTTAATCCCAGCACTCTGGAGGCAGAGGCAGGCAGATAACTCTTGAGTTCAAGGCCAGCCTGGTTAACATAGTGAGTTCCAGACCAGCCAGGGCTACTACATACAGGGAGAACTTGTCTTAAAAAGACCAAAAAAGTTTTTTATTTTAGCCAGGCATGGTGGTGTATACATTTAATCCCAGCACTCAGAAGGCAAAAATGGGCGGATCTCTGCGAGATTGAGGCCAGCCTAGCCTACATAGTGAGTTCCAAGCCAGCTGTGACTTTCGGGAGACCCTGTCTCAAAAATATTTTTAAAATTTTAAAAATTTATCTATTTTTATTTTATGTGTATGACGAGTGCTAGCCTACCTGTATGCATGCCTAGTGCCCACAGTGACCAGAAGAGGGCATTGGCTCTCCTGGAACTGATGGTTGTGAGCTTCCATATGGATGCTGGGAAACGAACTCAAGCCCTCTGCAAGAGCTGCAGGTGCAGTTAATCATTGAGTTGTCTGTCCAGCCATGACTTTGCCCATATCTGAAATACATTGAGTTTGGTCTCTAGAATGCTTAGAAGGGAAAGACCCCACAGCCATAGGTTGTTTGTTCTTTTACAGGTATTTTCTAGATAGTCATTTATAGTTTCTTTTTGTTGGACAAATTCCCAGACTAATTGTCTTTCTTGTTTCACTTCCAGGAACAAAAAGTTACTCTTTTGTTTGTACTGCCTCCTTCCACACAAGCACTTCTTTTTCTAAAGATGATTATTACCAGATATTAGGAGTGTCCCGAAATGCCAGTCAGAAAGACATCAAGAAAGCCTATTACCAGGTCTGTATTGGTCTCAGATTTAGTGACAAGACTGTAGAAAGAATGCTGTTGATCTTGTCTGGTCCTTATTGATTCAATGTATAGCCCATTCACCTGGGTCATATGTAGCTGATCCTGTGGAGTGATCTGAAAGAGATGGACTTTGTTGGGTGCATTCTTTACGGAATAAATGTAGTAGCAGATAGAGGGAAAGGCCAGGCGTGGTTGCGCACACCTTTGATCCCAGCACTCTGAGAGGCAGAGGCAGAGGCAGGCTGGGAGACCCTGTCTCAAAAAGACCAAAAAAAAAAAAAAAAAAAAAAAATGGGGAAGAAGCCAGGCTTGGTTGTGCATGCCTTTAATCCTAGGACTTGGGAGATAGGGACAGGAGGATCTGAGTTGGAGTGAGGCCAGCCTAGTCTACATAGTAAATTCCAGTTTAGCTGGGGATACAGGGAGACCCTGCCTTTAAAAAAACAAACAAAAAAATGAGATGGCTTAGTAGAGTCACTAAAAGGATGTGCCACATGAGCCTGGTGACCTGAGTTTGATCCCCAGAAGAACCCATATGGTGGAAGGAGGAACCAGCTCTGCAAGTTGCCGTCTTACCTCCACATGTACCCTGTGTCACAAGTCCATACACTTACCCTCTAAATATATAAATAAATAAGTAAATAGATAAATATTTAAAAGTAAATAGCATTCTTTCTTATTCATCATGTCTTGTAATTACTGTTACCAGTTGATTACATATTCTTCTAAAGAATTTGCAACAGATAAATTAGGTCATTTTCTTCCCCTTTTGCATAAATTTAATGTACCAGACATGCTATTCTTACACTTTGCTTTCACCCTCAAGGTGCTCACATTCTAAAGAACTAGTTATTTTTATTAGAGATTTGTTGTAGGTGAGAAATGTGTGCATATGTGAAGAAATGATTTATTTTTAAGTTTAAATTTTTTTGATTCATTTATTTTTATGTGTATGAGTGTCTTGCCTACATCTTTGTATCTGCACCACATTCATGTAGTACCCATGGAGGGCAGAGGAGAGGGTCAGATCCCCAGGAACAAGAGTTGCAATTGATAGCTATCATGTAGGTGCTGGGAACAGAACCTGGGTCCTTTGCAAGAGCAGCTAGTGCTCTTAACTGCTGACCATCTCTCCAGTCCCTATTTTATTATTTTATGTGTATTCATGTATTTCCTGCATGTAGGTAAGTGCATTTGTGTCATGCAATGCCTGCGGAAGACAGAAGAGGCTGTTGGATCCCCTGGAACTGGAGTTACTGACAGCCATTAGCTGCCATGTGGTTGCTGGGATTTGAACCCGGATCTTCTGCAAGAACAAACAGTGTTCTTAACCGCTGAGCTATCTCTCCAGCCCCTAAGCCCCTGTTTTAAAGTTTTAAATTTTATTTTTAGAATTGCATTTGGGAAGGTGAGAGATGGCTCAGTGGTTAAGAGTATTGGCTGCTCTTGCAGGGGATCTGGATTCTAGCACCCACTTGGCAGTTAGCAACCATCCACAACTCCAGCTCCAGGGATCCAACACCCTATTTGGCCTTTGTGGGCATTGAACACACATGGCATGCTTATATACATACAAGTAAGACACTTAATAATAATAAGGGCGTGGAGGTCATGCTCTTAATCCCAGCACTTAGGAGGTAGAGGCAGGCAGATCTCTGTGTGCTCAAGGTCACCCAGGTCTACATAGTGAGTTTCAGACCAACTGGGGCTACAGGGAGACCCTGTCTCAAAAAGGACAAAAAAAAAAAAGAATTTCTATTCAGGATTGAGAGATGGCTCAGTGGTTAAAATGGCATACTGCTCTTTCAGACTTGAGTTTAGTTCCCCAGTAATCAGAGTAGGCAGCACACAACAGCCTGTAACTCCAGCCACAGTGACACCCTCTTCTGGCCTCCACAGGTACCCACATGCTGGTGGCATATACTCATAGGGAAACATACACATGACTTAAAAAGAAAATCTTTTAAAAAATTGCAGTTTATTACTATGTCTTAGACAAACATGGAGCTGGAGAGACAGCTCAGCAAGTAAGAGTACTTACTGTTCTTGCAGAAAACCTGAGTTTGGTTCTCGGCACCCACCTGGTGGCTCATAACTCAAGTTCAGTGCTCTTTTTCTGACCTCCTTGGACTTCTGCATCCATGTGGTACATGTACTCACACAGGCTAACTCACATACACATAAATAAATAAAAATAAATATTAAAAAAGAGAAATTGTTATAAAGAATGTACAATTGTAACAAGTATTTGGATTCTATTTTAGTAACTGTCTATAGTAATTAACCATTTTTGTTTCTTTAGCTTGCCAAGAAGTATCACCCTGACACAAATAAGGATGATCCCAAAGCCAAGGAGAAGTTCTCCCAGCTGGCAGAAGCCTATGAGGTAATGTGATATGTGTGTTTGGTCACTGTCCTTCAGCTATGTACATGCATCAGAGTTTACTGCACAGGTCAGCCTGGCATATCATATGGTCTAGTGTGTTGTGAACTAAATCACCTTGTTAAAAAAAAAAAAAAAAAAATGTAAAAAGACAACAGTGAACAAATACAGTCAGGGTAAGCGTCACTCACACTTGAAGCTGCCATGGGCGCACTTGCTCCAGTTCCAGGTAAAAAACCCTGCACTTAACTGGCTCTAAGTTACACACCATAGAGTAATAATTGGAAAAGAAGAGCTCAAATTATCCCTTTTTGCAGATGATATGATAATATATCTAAGGGACGCCAAAAATTCCACGCGCAAACTCCTAGAAATTATTAACACATTCAGTAAAGTGGCAGGCTACAAAATTAACCTACAGAAGTCTATAGCCTTTCTATATACCACTAACAAGCAATTATAGAAAGAACACATGGAAACACTCCCATTCACAATAGCTGTAAAAAAAATATCTCGGAGTAACCTGACCAAAGACATTAAAGAGCTCTACAATGAAAACTTTAAATCTTCAAAGAAAGAGATTGAGGAAGACATCAGAAGACAGAAGGACCTCCCATGCTCATGGATTAGAAGAATT
>NW_008330333.1:2554459-2555452 GCF_000622305.1 Nannospalax galili
ACATCAATTGCTCATAAAACACAGGCAAGAATTAACAAATGGGACCTCATTAAACTAAAAAGCTTCTGTATGTCAAAGGAGACAACCAAGGAAGCAAACAGAAAACCCACAGAAATGCAGAAAATCTTCACCAGTGACACATCCGACAGAGGTTTACTAACCAGAATTTATAACAAACTCAAAAAACAGAGAACCAAGACAAGAAGCAACCCAATTAAAAGATGGGCTAAGGAGCTGAACAGAGAGTTCTCAAAAGAAGAAGATGGCTATGAAACATCTTAAAAGATGTTCAACTTCACTAATAATTAGGGAAATGCAAATTAAAACCACTTTAAGATTCCACTTTATCCCAGTCAGATTGGCTAAGATGAAGGAAACAGATGATACCAAATGTTGGAGAGGATGTAGGGAAAGGGGAACAGTCATCCACTGCTGGTGGGGCTGCAAACTAATTCAACCACTATGGAAAGAAGTGTGGAGAAGTCTTAAAAAACTACAAATGAACCTACTATTTGACCCAGTTATACCACTCCTTGGCATATACCCAAAGAACTGATCCTATTGCAGAGACACTTGTACATCCATGTTTGTTGCTGCTCTTTTCACAATAGCTAAGAGATGGAAGCAACCTAGGTGTCCCTCAATTGATGAATGGATAATGAAAATGTGGTTCATATATACGATGGAGTTTTACTCAGCAGTAAAGAAAAATGAAATCATGAAATCTGCAAGTAAATGGATGGAACTAGAAGGTGTTATCCTGAATGAGGTTACCCAGACTCAGAAAAAACAAGTAATGCACATTCTCTCTCATATGTGAATCCTAGTTCCAAATCCTTAGACATGACTATATTCTGAAGTAACAGCAAAAGTGAGGAAAATAGAAAGGAACCATGAAGGGGGAGGGGAAGATGGAACTCAAGAGAGGGGGCTAGGAAAACACAACCATTTTCAAGGGGAGAATGGAGAAAATAGGGTTACTCTAACGGGGGG
>NW_008330333.1:2555569-2556277 GCF_000622305.1 Nannospalax galili
AGGAAAACCCTGTCTAAAAAAAACCAAAAAAAAAAAAAAAAAACCAAAAAAACCCCCCAAAACCCCAAAAAACAAAGACAGGCCTCTACTACTTCACAGGATGGAAGACGGACACCAAGAGCCATTATATTCAGGCCACTCCTGTTGGACTGCTTACAAGGAGCTTAGGGGATAAAGGGAAAGAAGGGAAAGAAGGAGCTCAAGAGAGGTAGGACCATAGGAGAAGGGTATTATTAAGGGGGAAAATGGGGGCACCTTAATTGGGGAAACATGATGGAGGAGGTTAGACAATGCGAAGGTTAAATAATGCCTAGCTAGTTTTAAAAACCAGAGGGAACCAAGTTACTCTTACAACCTACTGACAAATTATACATAGAAGATCAAGAAATATATGTTTATCTGAGAACAATGGGTTTTTGCCCAAGATTTATCTACATGGCACACAGTAATTAAAAGTACCAGACTGGTGGAACTAACCTTTTTGGGTGTTTAACAGACATACTTTGAGGTCTATAATAATTTGGTAAGAGGGACATAAAGGACACTTTTAGCTCCTTGCCCTCCTAGGTCGACTAGTTCAGGGGACTATGAGTATCTCTCAAAATGTCCTATAAAGGTGGTGGGTCACCTGTCCTCTTGATCAAGGAGGCCGAGGAGACCCCACCAGATGGACTTGAACCAGTGTCCAGTCTATAAAGAGGAGGGTCA
>NW_008330333.1:2556369-2556960 GCF_000622305.1 Nannospalax galili
CTACTCTTGATTGGTCGCAAACTCATCAGCCCATATCACGCCACGAGGTAGGCAGAGACTAGAAGGTGGAAAATTACTTCGGGCATGCGTACTGACTTATTTACTGCTCAGCATGAACCAGATGTGAGCGCCATCTTGTAATGGCGTCTGCAGGGACGGCAGGCGGCTCCCCACAAGACCCCAATCTTATCTAATGGAATATTGATAACTGATTGCTGCTAGATGAGGAACAGCTGACCTTCCTAAAACAAAGACCTCTAGATAGGCTGACTAGATTCACCAGATAGACAAGTAGTGGGGAATGACTGGGGGTGCTGACAACACAGCAGACAGTAGCAGGGATATCATAGTATAAAGGCTCTAGTTGGGGGAGGGAGGCTAGGGGAAGTGCTACCTGGGAAGTGGGTATATTAAAAAAAGAAAAATTCTTCAAAGCATAAAAATTTGCTCCTTAATAATTAGTGGATGTGAAAAAGATTACCATTGAAATCTACCTGATGATTTTATATCCATGCTCAGATGCCAAGGAGCTCAGAAAGTAACTGACTGTGACGAGTAATAATCAGATATATAGAGATTAGAAACACGTGT
>NW_008330333.1:2557157-2616835 GCF_000622305.1 Nannospalax galili
AAAAAAATTAAATTAAATAAATAAATTAAAAAAATGGCACATGGATCTCTGTGAGTTCAAGGCCAGCCTGGTCTACATAAAGTGTTCCAATTCAGTCAGAACTACATATAATGAGGCTGTCTTAAAAAAATGAAAAGAAGCTGGACATGGTGGTGCACGCCTGTAGTCCCAGCACTTGGGAGGCAGAGGCAGGCAGATCTCTGTGAGTTCAAGACCAGCCTGGTCTACATAGTGAGTTCCAGGACAGTTGAGGCTACAGGGAGACCCTGCTTCAAAAAGACAAAAAAAGAACAGCTGGGCATGATGGTGCACACCTTTAAACCCAAAACTGAGGAGGCAGTGGCAGGTAGATCTCTTGGGAGTTCAAGGTCAGCCTGGTCTACATAGTGAGTTCTTGGTCAGCTGGCGCTACAGGGAGACTTTTAAAAAGACCAAGAAAAACAAAAAACAAACAATTCTGAGGTCTCCTCATGCTACGTCTACTAGCTTAGAACCTTAGTGAAGAAAGGGGCGAGGGGTGTGGTAGTGCACTCCTTTAGTCCCAGCACTTGGGAGGCAGAGTCAGGTGGATCTCTGTGAGTTCAGGGCCCAGCCTGGGCTACGTAGTGAGTTCCAGGCCAGCCAGGGCTACATACAGGGAGACCCTGTCTTAAAAAGACCAAAAAATTAAAGAAAAAAAAAAAACAAAAAACAGAACAGCCACACATGGTGGTCCACCTATAATTCCAGCACTCAGGAAGTTGAAACAGGAGAATTGCTATCAGTTCAAGATCAGCCAAGGCTACATAAACTCTCAATACAAAACAAAATAAAAACAGGATTCATCATTGGTGTGAATAAAGCTCTCCAAGTAATTCATACTTAATACTATTTTTATGTGTATGAGTGTATTGCCTGTACGTATGTAAGTGTACCTGTGTTATGCAGTGCCCACAGAGGTCAGAAGAGGGTGTCAGATCCCCTGGAACTGGAGTTATGGATGGTTACTAGCCTCATTGTGGGTGCTGGGAATTGAACCTGGGTCCTCTGTAGGAGCAGCCAGTGCTCTTAACTGCTAAGCCATCTCTAGCCCGTAATTCATATTATTGCTGAGCTTGGGAAGTCTTGGTTAGACCCATTAGTTCAGTCCTTATTGCTGACTTCTCAGGGTATTGCTATCTTAAGGTTAGTAGCTATTGTAAAATTAGAAGACCATCACTGCGTGGGAAAACACAGTGTATTTAAGACAAAACATATATCTGTGAAAGAATCATTGACCAATTGCAGAATCATTGGCAGTAGAGAGCTAGCTTCCTGTTCTGCTTTTCTTTCCACTGGGGCCACCACCGGCTGGGTAGTACTGCTAACATTCAAGTTTGGTCTTCCCTATTTGGCTCACTAACCTACATGCCAGTCTTTGGCTTTTTTTTTAGGAGGCATGATCTTGCTATGTAGCTCAGGCTGGCTGGGAACCTCCTGTCTTAGCTTCCTAAGTGCTTTGATCACAGGCTTGTTCTACTTCATCTGGCCGTGTGTTCCAGTTTTATCTGGGAACATCCTCAGAGACACCAAAAAATATACTTTCCTAATTTTCGAGGCATCCCTCAGTCCAGTCGACAGAGTTAACTATAATACTGTGAAAAGTGTATTGGTAGGCTAACATATATTTTTCATTTTTCTGTTTCTGCCATGCTAAGGATTGAACCTAAGGCCTTGTGCATGCTAGGCAAGTGCTTTTCTACTGAGCTATAGTTGTAGAGTCAATGTAATTTTGTTTGTTTGTTGAAGTAGGGTTTCATTGTATAGCCCAGGTTGTCTTCAAACTTTTCCTCCTGCCTTAGCCTCCTGAGTGCTGGAATTACAGGCATGCACAACCATGAATGGCTTTTGTAGAATGTTTTACACTTGAGACCATTTAGTAAAAGTGACTTTCTTAGTTGGCATGGGTGCTGTGTTCCTGGGCCTCAGAAGACCTAGAAATGCCTGATTGCTCTCTCTTTCTTTATTGAAGGTGTTGAGCGATGAAGTAAAGAGAAAGCAGTATGATACTTATGGCTCTGCCGGCTTTGATCCTGGGGCCAGCAGCTCTGGCCAGAGCTACTGGAGGGGAGGGCCCTCTGTTGACCCGGAGGAGCTATTCAGGAAGATCTTTGGGGAGTTCTCATCATCTTCCTTTGGAGATTTTCAGACTGTGTTTGATCAACCTCAGGAAGTAAGTACCTTATTTTATTTTATTTTATTTTAATTTTATTTATTTTATTTTTTGTCTCCCTGTAGTCCCAGCTGTCCTGGAACTCACTAGGTAGACCAGGCTGGCCTTGAACTCAGAGAGATCCGCCTGCCTCTACCTCCACCTCCCAAGTGCTGGGATTAAAGGAGTGCGCCACCACGCCCAGCCAAGTACCTTATTTTAAAGGATCAAAATTTAAGTGAAATGTGATGCAGAATTTTTTTAGTTTATATTCCTCAGAAAAGCAGTGGAATGATTCAGACACAGCCATTTGGCCAAAAGTAATCCAACATCTGAAAAATCCTTTAAGTAGTAATGCGCATATCCCTTTTGACATTAATATTATTAAAAGTTGCTTAATCAGGCAGCATCTAAGAAGACTATAGTTGAGTGATTTATCTAGAGCATGCCATGTCATTCTAGGAGAGCTCAGTCTAATGGGAAGATACTGTGGCGTCTCTCTTCTACTTTTTTGTCCTAATGGGACATTGTCAGAATTGAGGAGGGAGGAGAAATGTTTCATGATCTAAGTTATAGATCATTCAAGATTTTTATGAGTTTATGCTAGTTTGCTTTCTATTACTGTAAGAAAATGCCTACAATAAACAATCCTGAAGTGGAAAGATTGATTTTGGCTTATGATTCCAGAGGTTTTTTGATCAGTGGTGGTGTTGGGCCCCTTGTTTTGGGGACTGTGGCAAGGCAGCATATAATGATGTGGAGTGTGGCAAAGCAAAGTTGCTCATCTGCCCATGGTTATGAAGGAAAAGGAAGACAGACTGCAGACTAAAATCCCCCTTGAGGACACACCACCAGTGACCTAAAAGCCCCCACTAGAACCGCACCTCTTCAAGGTCCCACTACTTCCAATTAAGTTGAAGACCAAGCTTTTGACCTTTCAGAGACATTCTAGATGTAGATTGTAGTAAGTACTTCATGTAAATATTATCTTTGAGTGCCTTCAGTTTGTAGAAGTGTAAATTTTCACAGTACATTTGAAAATCCCCAGAAGCAGTATCAGCTAACAAAACTGAACCCTGACAGATTGTACATGTTTATCTGTTCAATAGTTAAGGAGAGGTTGCAGGTGCTGGCCGGTGTTGGCCAGTGCCCACCTGTTCTGAAGTAGAGTATCACTGTAATCATGGTTAAGCTAATGCTGCAAGGCCATGCTTTACTCTTTAGTATATCATGGAGTTGACATTCAATCAAGCTGCCAAGGGCGTCAACAAGGAGTTTACTGTGAACATCATGGATACCTGTGAGCGCTGTGATGGCAAAGGGAATGAGCCTGGAACCAAACTGCAGCATTGCCACTACTGCAGCGGCTCTGGCATGGTAAGGGTACTTTGGAGTCCCCACTCTTGGTGACATCTCCCCCTCTCTCCTACCTATCCAGGTTGTTCCAACCATTGGTTTTCTCTGTGCTCCAATAGATATTTAGATATTCCTAGGGCTTGACTGGTATGCTAACTACTACATTAGGCTGGCCTCAAGCTAAATATGTATCTGAGGATGACCTTGAACCCCTGATCCTCCTGCCTCTACCTTTCAAGTGCTAGGATTCCACGCTGACTGTTTAAGGGGAAGATTGGGGTGGGGACAGGGTCTCAATCTTTAGCTCAGGCTGTCTTTGAATTTATAGCAATCCTCTAGCCTCAACCTTCTGAGTGCTTTGTCATAGCTACATGTATCACAATGCCTGGTTATTTTTTATTATTACATTTATTCTGTGTATGTGTTTGGGTACATGTGTGCCATGACTTCCATGACCTCTATGTGGAGGTTAGAGGACAATTTGTGGGAGTTGGTTCTCGCTTTTATCACATGGGACTTAGGGATTGAACTCAGGTCACTTAGCATGGTGGCCAGGTGCCTTTATCTGCTGAACCATCTCACTAGCCCATAATTTTTTTTTTTTTTTGGAGACAGGGTTGCCCTGTAGCCCCAAGTTGGCCTGGTACTTGCTGTGTAGACCAGGCTGATCTTGAATTCACAGAGATCTGCCTGTCTCTGCCTCCTGAGTACTGGGACTAAAGGTGTGCACAACCATGCCTGGTTGGCCCATTTTATATAAAAAAAATAGAAATGGCCGGGCCCGGTGGTGACTGCCTTTAATCCCAGCATTTATTTATTTGTCTTTTTTGAGACAGGGTCTCCTTGTAGCCCCAGCTGTCCTGGAACTCACTATGTGGACCAGGCTGGCCTCGAACTCACAAAGATCTGCCTGCCTCTGCCTCCGAAGTGCTGAGATTAAAGGCGTGCGCCACCATCCCTGGCCTCCATAATACTTTTTAATAGAAAGAAATCTTTCTCTGATTATCCTTAATATATTTGCTCATTTGTTCAATTGTATGGCATACTAAAATAGTAACACGTTTGGAGTTAATAATCTCTACCAGGCAGAAACGATTCTTACATATAGGTATTCCATATTTAGAATTATTGTGGCTGGGTGTGTATCTCAGTGGTAGAAAATGTTCTTAGAATGCTCAAAGCCCTGAATATATTTTGTGTTTATTTGTTTGAGACGGGGTTTTGGGGTTTCACTCTAATTCAGGCTGGCCTTGGAATCATTATATAGCCCAGGCTGACTTTCAACCTGAGGCTCTGATTTCAGTCCCCAGTGTATATGTGCTCACAGACAGACAGACAGACAGACACAGCCCGACAGAGGGTAGAAGCAGATCACATTGTAAGTTCCTTTAAACTTTTTTACTTTAGAGGGGCTGAGTAGGGCTGGTCCCATCCCCATGCCACCCTTACCCCCTGGGAAAAAACAAAGTTTTAAAAAAAAAAAGAAAAAAGAAATTTGTTTACTTTAGAGCTGGATGTGGTATACATCTGTACCCCAGCACTTGTTAGGTGGCATCAGGTAAATCAGATGTTTCCAAAGTTATCCTTGGCTACATAGTTTGAGTCCACCACCCAGATCCATATGAGACCTTCCCCCAGCAAAAAAAAAGAAATTGTTCAGATGAGTGGTATGAACCCTTGTACTGTTTTCTTAGGCAGTGAGTTTTAGGGCACATGTAAACAAAAACAAATCCATTCATTCTTCCTCCCTTCCTCCCTTCTTTTTTACCCTTTCCTCATTAAGAAAATAATACTTTGAAAAGTTCGTTCATATATGTAATGTATATTGACCTTATCTTGCTCCTCTTTTTTTTTGTTTGATTTTTGAGCCGAGGTCTCACTTTGTAGCCCTGGCTGGCCTGGAACTCATGTAACCCAGACTGGCCTCAAACTCACTATGTAGCTGAGGCAGGCCTTGAACTCCTGATTTCCTGTCTCTACCTCCCAGATGCTGGAATTATAGATAACGTGCCACATCACCTGGATATAAGCCATTAGTAAGATCTTTTTCTAATATATCAGAATGTGTTCATTCTTAGCATTTTTCTGCTTTTCTTCAGGAAACCATCAATACAGGCCCTTTTGTGATGCGTTCCACTTGTCGGAGATGTGGGGGCCGAGGCTCTATCTTCACAACTCCTTGTGTGGTCTGTAGAGGAGCAGGGCAAGCCAAGCAGAAGAAGCGAGTGATGATCCCTGTGCCCGCAGGTGGGCCTCTCCTCAGAAGATGGGCCAAGGCTGCTGTGCTCTGTTTGGATGCTGGCAGAGCTAGACTTAAGGCCCAGGTCGGAGAAGGAACTAGAATCTCCTAGAATCTTTCTTTGTACCAGTCATCTTTCTAATGTGTCCACCTTGCTCCTGCCAAGAGGTTGCAGCTCCTATCCCAAGGTTTCCTTTCCTCTGTCCCCTCTTGTCTTTATTCGGTGAGGATGACATTAACAAGAAAGAGAAGCTAGTTATGGTGGTACACACCTGTTAATCACAGGAATGGGAGGCTGAGGTAGGAGAAGCACAAGTTGAAGGTCAGCCTGGGCTACGTGGTGAGATCCCATCTCCAAAATAAAATAAGAAACTTTGTCAAGTGGGTTTTCTGGGCAGGGAGTCCTGTGGGAGGCTCCTACCATAACACCTCTTTGGAACTTTTGTTTTCCTAGGAGTTGAAGATGGCCAAACTGTGAGGATGCCTGTAGGAAAACGAGAAATTTTTGTCACATTCAGGGTAGGTGTTTGCCTGTCAGCTTCTCTCCTTGCTCTCTTGTAGCAGGTACAGCTAAGACTGCTCAGAGGAGTCAAGTAGGTTCATGGGCACAAGTGGTAGCTGTTCCAAGTGTAAGGAAGACCACCTTGTCATGGTTATTAACTTTTCATTGAGATTTCATGCCTGGGGTGAAAAAAATAAAACTTCTTCACAATGTTGTCAAATTAGAAATACAGGACACAAAACCTAGAACATTTGCGTGTGTGTTATTACTCATGTATAAATTATTGATAGGAAAAGCACATTCCAATGGTATAGTTTTATTTAATCTTTTTATTTATCAATGCCAGGAATTGACTCCAGGGCCTCCTACATGCTAGGCAAGTGTTCACATCCTCAGCCCCAAAATGGTTTTCTCTGATACGGAAACATTAAAGTTTCCTTCTACCACTACTTACACTCCTAGATATATACCTGAGAAAATCTCTTGTAAGTTTAGATTGTGTTAGGGACCAAGGTGTATATGACATCACTGTTTATTTGTTTATTTGAGACAGGGTCTCACTATGTAGCTCTGGCTGACTTAGAACTCATTGTGAGACCAGGAAGGCCTCAGACTCACAGAGACCTGCCTGCTTCTGCCTCCCAAGTGCTGGGATTAAAGATGCGTGCCACCATGCCTGGTGACAACCTTGTTTATGATAACAAGGCACTGTGACATTGATGACAATCTGCTATCTTTTTTTGGTCTTTTTGAACTGTTTTCCCTATAGCTCCAACTGACCTGGAATTCAGTATGTAGACTAGGCCAGCCTCGATCTCACAGAGATCTGCCAGCCTCTGCCTCCCCGTTGCTGGGATTAATGGTGTGTGTCACCATGCCTGGCTTCTTCCTATCTTTTTGAGACAGAATCTCAACGCCTTGCTCAGACTGGCATTGAATTCATGGTTTTCCTGCCTTAGCCTTAGCCTCTTGATTGCTGGGATTACAGGTATGTGCCACCAGGCCTAGCACATTTGTAATGTTGTAATTCTGTGAGTTTGGTTGTGGATGCACTGTATTTACTATATTTATTTACTTTGGTTTTTTTTTTTTTTTTTTTTGGTCTTTTTGAGACAGAGTATCCCTGTAGCCCCAGCTGTCCTGGAACTCACTATGTAGACCAGGCTGGCCTTGAGCTCACAGAGATCTGCCTGCCTCTGCCTCTGCCTTCCGAGTGCTGGGATTAAAGGCATTCCCCACCATGCCAGGCTTCTTTGCCTTTTTTTATATGTGAGATATTTCAAATTTGAATCAGGTAGAGAATTTAGCTGTGCTTCCCATCTAATAATAGAGGAAAAAAGAACAGAAGAAATTAAGGGCAGAGAATTTTTTGAGATATGAAAAATAGTATTTGTAAGTCAAATAAATTCTGGTGCTGCCAGTCTCTCCTGGAGGCAGCTTTATTAAATGACCATCTGAAAAAAAATTTATATGTTGGGGCTGGAGAGATGGCTCAGCAGTTAAGAGCACTGATTGCTCTTGCAGGGTTCGAGTTCCAGCACCCACATGGTGGCTATGAACCGTCCTTAACTCCAGTTCCAGGGGAATCTGAAGCCCTCTTCTGACCTCCACAGCATTGCACGACACAGTGCATTCATATGCAAGCAATACACTCATACATATAAAATAAAAATAATAAATATTTTAAAAAATTATGTGTTCATGAATGTGTGCGTGCACACATATGTGTGTGAAGGCTAGAGATCCAAATTGAATGTTTTTCTTCATTGTTTCCCACTGTGTTTTTGGAGATTGCGTTTTTCTCAGCCTGGAGCTCATTGATTTGACTAGGCTGTGTGACCAATGAGATCCAGATAGCTACCTGTTTATATACAACACACATTCTTTCTCTCTCTCTCTCTCTCTCTCTCTCTCTCTCTCTTTTCTTTTCAGCACTGGCTGAGGTTACAGATGTATACTGCTGTACCTGGCTTTTTAAGTTTTTTGAGACAGGATTTCCCCTGTAGCCCCAGCTGTCCTGGAACTTATATGTAGAGCAAACTGACCTCTACTTCACAGAGATCCACGTACCTCTCTGCCTCTGCTTCTGAAGCACTCATTCACACCTAGCTTTCACATGAGCGTTGGGGGGTCTGAACTCAGGTCCTCTGCATGGCAGGCACTATATGACTGAGTCATTTCTTTAACCCCTGATAAATCATTTTTACCTTTGTAGATGTGTTTTACAACCTTTCTAATAAGGTAAGACTTGGGGAAAAAAAAATTTTTTTTGGTCTCTTTGAGAGAGGGTCTCCCTGTAGACCCAGCTAACCTGAACTCACTACGTAGACCAGGCTGGCCTCAGACTCACAAAGATCCGCCTGCCTCTGCCTCACAAGTGCTAGGATTAAAGGCATGTGACACCATGCCCAGCTGGGAAAAAAAAAATTATTATTTTTATGTGTATGCATGTATTGCCTGCATATAGATACGTGCACCCGTGTTGTGCAGTACCTGTCAGAAGAGGCTGTCAGATCTCTTGGGACTGGAGCTACGGACAGTTGTTAGCTGCCATGTGGGTGCTGGGATTCAAACCTGGGTCTTCTGTAAGAATAACCAGTGTTTTTTTTTCTTTTTTGGGGGTGTGGGGGTGCTTTGAGAGAGTCCTCTTGTAGTCCCATTTGGCCTGGAACTCACTATATAGACCGGGCTGGACTTGAACTCACAGAGATCCTCCTCTGCCTCCTGAGTGCTAGGACTAAAGGCGTGTGCTATCATGCCTGGCCAACCAGTGTTCTTAACCACTGAGGCATGTCTCCAGCCCCTGGAAAAAAAATTTTTTTCAGCCAAATTAAATTCTTACTTCCTTTCACAATTGAAAGGTTGTGATGGAGACTGAGGCGGTCTACACATACTCCACTGTGGGATATGTAAACATAGACGCTGTGCCCCTCCAGAGCCCTGGGGTGCTGCCTCCCATTGTTGAGATACAGGTTTTCTAAAAAAAAGAAAAAATCTCCAAGCTCTTTAAACACAAAGGAAGCTAAAGTGGTTCAGGCCCCATGCTCAGGCATCTAATGCCCAGCCTCAGGCAAGACTTCACTGGTGATCACACTTGTCTTCTGTTTGACCTTAGGTACAGAAAAGCCCTGTGTTCCGGAGGGACGGTGCAGACATCCATTCCGATCTCTTTATTTCAATAGCTCAGGCTATTCTTGGGGGAACAGCCAGAGCCCAGGGCCTGTATGAGACAATTAATGTGGTGGTAAGAGGCCATGAGGACAACCGTCTTTGCAACCCAACATTTTGTTGATCTATCTTTTCTTTCCTTCTTTGTTTCCCTTCCTTCCTATCCTTTTCTTTCTTCCCTTCCTTCCTTTTCTTCCTTCCTTCCTTTCCTCCCTTCTCTCCCTTCCCTCCCTTCCTTTTCTTCCTTCTCTTCCTTCATTTTTGAGGATGCTTATATACCCTGGGCTAGTCTTAAACTTGTAATCCAATTGCCTCCGCTTCCTAAGTGCTGGGATTTCCATTCATGTGCTCCTATCCGTGGTTAATGCTTTTTTTCTGAAATGGGAAATAACTGATACAGCCCTAAAACCTGTGAGTGTCCAGCTTATTGGGGATTCTAAGGGGAGAAGAGGCATTGGTACAGGTTCCACTAAGAGCTTTAGACTGTTCCTTGAGTAATAATCACAGCTTCAGGCCTTGCTGTATGATTACCATGGAGAGTAGTTCCTGGCCTGCATCTTCCCTCCACTGATCACAGTCCTAGGAACTGAGTGCGTGAGTGATGCAGAGAGTCACTGCAGTAGGTACTCTTTGCTCATGTTCCCACCCAGGGTCTGTCTAGGAGAGCAGGTGCTGAAGGTCCTGTGTCTCTTTCCCTTGGCCACCTCTGGTTTTAGTTGCAGCTGTAGTGGACAGCTTACTATATCCACCCTTGTATTACTGTGTTTGCCTCAGGGCTTCTCCAGCCTCTGGGCATATAGACATTGGGCATACCTCTGACCACGGAGGTGGGCACTGTGAGCAAATACTCCTACATCCATTGAAGGCCATTTCTGCTTCTCCAGGGCACTTGGTGTCCAGTCCATTGAGGGCAATAGAACAACCTCAGTCTCCCATTTTCTTCCAACTCTTTTCGTTCCCTAGGTCTTTTGCTTCACCCCTCACTCCTGTTTCCTAGGCTCACTGCCCCATAATTCCTGCCTGGAAAGTTTGTTCCATAAACCCAGGTGCAGGTCCTTCTTTAAGGATTCTTTTCAGGATTGTCTCTGTGTAGTTTACTTTTGGACAGTGGCAACCAGGGAACATCAGCCATTCTTTTCTTTATAGATACCTGCTGGGATTCAGACAGACCAGAAGATGCGCTTCAGTGGGAAAGGTATCCCTCGGATTAATAGCTATGGTTATGGTGACCACTACATTCACATCAAGATCAGAGTTCCAAAGTAAGTGCTTGCTCAGGCCATGACCAGGACTGAGAGACCCTATATACACTGATGCACTAAGCAGGCATCTACCAGGCCCAGCATCCGGCAGTTTAGCTGCTTCCTGAGCTCTTGACTTGAACAGGTCTTTTCCCATTGATGTCAGGACACATTTCCCATTTGTGAAGTAGATATAACAGGTTGACCTCACTGAGTAACACATAGGAGATGCTCAGTTCTTGCTGTGTTCTGGACAGAGTGTTGTGGCACCCAGTGTGGGGCGTACCCAACTTCTCTTGGGAGGTCATTTCTAGCTCTTGTCCTTTTTGTAAGATGAGTTTCTTTTTTTTTTTTTCCTTTTTTTGGTCTTTTTGAGACAGAGTCTCCCAGTAGCCCCAGCTGGCCTGAACTTACTTTGTAGACCAGGCTGGACTTGAACTCATAGAGATCTGCCTGCCTCTGCCTCCTGAGTGCTGGAATTAAAGGTGTGCACCACCATGCTGGCTGAGATTAGTTTTTTAACTGCTCCTTCATACACACACTTGTAACCGCCCCCCTCCAACCCTTCACCTCCTGTAACTATATCTAGCATAACAGCAGTGATAGTTCTTTAAACAACTCAGGGTTTTATTAAAGCTTTGGGGTGCGACCCCAGTCATTATTACTGGTTCAGTGTGTACTCCCTCCTGAGTTAGGGACGTGCCTGTGTTATGTCCTTCTAAGAGCTGCCTGGAGAAAGTACTTGGCCACTAACCCTGCTTGGTCCACAGGAGGTTAACCAGTCGGCAGCAGAGTCTGATCCTGAGCTACGCCGAGGATGAGACTGACGTGGAGGGGACAGTGAACGGTGTCACTCATACAAGCACTGGTAAGGGCCCTGAGGGACATGGAAGCATGAGGAGCCTCTGAGTCCCTGAAGGGTTGACAGTTCAGAGTGGTATATTCGATTTCCATTGAATCTTCAAGAGGGGAGCTGTGGGAGTGGAGCTATGGCCCCGATGAAGCATCTCTCTTTCACTGCATGGGTTCATGTACTAAGAAAAGCACTGGATCACCTTGCCCCGTCAGCTCTGTATCTCAGAGCTGTTGTTCTGAGTTCTAGCCTTGGTTCTGCTACTTGCCTTGTGACCTTGGGCACCTTCCCTCCATGAGAGCTCCTTGTAACAGCTTAAAGCGGAGATGAATTGGACAGATCTTATCTTCTGGATTCTAAAAGCTTTACCAGGATTCCAAAATGTAAACGATGGTAACCGCAGTGTAAAAACCCTATCAAAGGACTCAGGATAGTCTTGACATCCTTCACTGAACAAAGTTGTTGCTGTAGCTCAAATGTCATGCTCTATGAGTACAGTATCATTGAACACAAGTGATTTGATATTTGTTCTCTGCCAACTGGAGCTTCGTAGTGGTCCCTGCAACTGCAGTTCCCCTTCCTGTGGGAGATGAGACCTCTGTTGATTGGGACCCTGCTCAGGTCAGGACAGACTGTGCTCAGGAAGTGGGTGGTTCAGGCTGCACATGTTTCTACCTTGTTGCATCACTTTGTTTTTGTGGGAACTTGGAGTTCTCGGACCTGGAATGGCCTTGGTTTAGTATATGGTAATGTACCTCAGGTGTTCAGAGCTGGGGAACTTTTCCAGCAAAGTGGAGGGTTTGGAGGCAGAGGCAGGAATGGGAGTAGAAGTCCTAGCAGCCTTTCATGGAATTTTTGTTGAACTCCTGTTGGGGACAGAAACCCTATCTATATAGTTTGACCAATACTGAATGGTATTTATTTTAATGGTTAGGTACATATACTTTATTCTTTTCTATCTTTGGATAGTTGTTTGTCTTAGATGTTCTTGGTATCCTCAGATTTGAGGTCCTAGTGCTCAGTCCTTTGAGAGCTGGGATACAGATGTGTTCCAACACACCGGCTCTCTTGTTCTGTCTTTTGAACTAAGAAATAGGACTAGTTATTCCATACAGCTCTCATTTTGCACCTCTAACTTCTTCCTGAAACTTACATGTCCCCCAGTTCTCATAATATGGGAGATTTGTTTTGCACACAACTATCTTCGCCTACTGACCAGGGAAGCTCAAGTTCTACAGAACTGGTCTCAGGTTGGGGCATGGGCATTTTGACATTTTAGAAAAGCATTAGTGGAGATTGGCCTTTGCATGCCAGAGAAGTGCTCCACCCACTCAGTGCTACATTCACAGCCTCTTATTATTTTCTTCCTTCCTTTTTTTTTTTTTTTTTTTTTTGCAACTGGGCCTTACTATATAACCAGGTCTGTCTTTGAAATTATTGGAATCCTCTTGGCTCAGCCATGGAGTGCTGGGGTTATAGTTATGTGCTATCAGGCCCAGCCCCATTTCTTATTTTAAATCCTTGCTGTGATGATTTAAGATTTGACTGAACAGTTTATGAGTATCGTTGGAACCATTATTAATGTTTATGGTTCCTTGCCCCAATGATTAGTTCAACCAGGGTTTATTGTGATACTTTGTTAGCTCTTTCCTCTTTTTTTTGTTGTGGGGGGGATCATTTTGAGACAGGGTCTCCCTGTAGCCCTAGCTGGCCTGGAACTCACTAGACCAGGCTGGCCTTGAACTCACAGAGATCCACCTGCCTCTGCCTCCCAAGTGCTGTCCTCTGATATTTTAAAAAAATATTATATTCAAGTAGAGCATGGTGGTGCATGCCTTTAGTCCTAGCACTCAGGAGGTGCACCATGATGTGTGCCCTCCCAAACAAATAAATGAATGTACAATATTTTCAAACAAACAAAATGAATCCTAAGTTTAATTGGGCATGATTCCATACAACTTGTAATCTCAGTACTCTGGGATTAAAGGTGTGCACCACCATGGCCAGTTTAAATTTGTTTGCTTTTATTTTGTGTGTATGAGTGCTTTGCCTGCATGTATAGCCACCACACCCAGTGGTCGTATACTTTACAAGGCATGTGTTTCAGCACTTTAAAAATATGCCTTGCAGAGCTGGCAAGATGGTTCAGCAGTCAAAGGCTCTTGAAGCTGTCACAGTTGTGGGATACACCTGCCTGTTTGAGCACATACATACACACAATAAGAAAATGTAAAAAAAAAAAAAAAAAAAAAAAAGTCAAAATGTTGATGCAAACAAGGCATGGTGGCTCTGATCCTAGTATTTGGGATGTTAGAGGATCAGTAGTTGAAGGCCAGCTTAGCCTGGGTGGCAGAGTGAATCCAAGGCCAGGTTGGACTATATGAGACTGCCACAAAGAAAGAAAAGCTAAGACAAAATGATGTTACAAGTATTTGCCCTCTACCCCTCCAGGTTGGGAATGCTGTTATTTATTTATTTATCTATTTTATTGATTTTTTTTTTTTTGAGACAGAGTCTTACTACATAGCTATGGCTGGCCTGGAACTCTCTGTGTAGACCAGGCTGACCTCAAACTCTCAGAGATCTGTTTGCCTCTGCCTCCCCAGTGCTGGGTTTAAAGGCTTTTTGCACCAATACCTTGTCTTTTTTTGCTTTTCTTAAGATTTTTTTTTTTAGAATTATTTTTAAAAATTATTTATTTTAGCTGGGTATAGTGGTGCACACCTTTAGTCTCAGTGCTTGGGAGGCAGAGATGGGCAGATCTCTGTGAGCTCAAGGGCAGCCTGGTCTACATAGGTAGTTCTAGGCCAGCTGGGGCTACAGGGAGACCCTGTCTCAAAAAAAAAAAAAAAAAAAAAAAAATATGGGCTAGTTTCAAAAAGACCAAAGAAAAATAATTATTTTTATTTTTATGTGTATCATTGTTTTGCCTGAATATACGTTAAGTGCATCTGTGTTGTGTAATGCCTGCTGAGGCCAGAAGAAGGTGTCAAATCCCCTGAGTGGTGGGACTAAAGGCATGGGGTTACAGATGGTTGTTAGTCACCATGTGGCTGCTGGGAACCAAATCCAGGTGCTCTGAAAGAGCAGCCGGTGCTCTTAACCACTGAGCCATCTCTTTGGCCCCTCAAAGATTTATTTTTATGTATATAGATATGAGTATGTGATGTGCATGTGGGTGTCCATGGAGGCCAGAGTGCTGAATCCCCTTGGAGCTGGAGTTAAATAGTTGTGAGCCACCTGATGTTGGTGCTGTAGGTTCTGGGAATGGAACTCTGGTCCTCTGAAAGAACAGTGTGTGCTCTTAACCACTGAGCCATCTTTAGCCCAAGGTTGGCAAATCTTTAGTGCAGCAAAGTTCCTTAGGTAGCCTTGGTCTAGCCTCTAAAAACCAGCAGTGCAACTGCATATTTTCTGGAGCAATTAGACAGCCCACTGGCATTGTGATAGATCAGACAAGGTACACAGCAGAGGATCCTGTATGGGAGTCACTTCCTCATGGGGTATCTTGAGCATGTTAATGTATACAACATAGTGTGAAGTGTGGCGGTAGGTCTAGAAATTGGATCTTTTCTTGGAGTGGGAACATTATTTCTTTTCTGGCTAGGTAAAGTTGGTTAAGAGTCTGGGCCGTGGAATCAGGTGCTTGGGTTTGAGCTCAGTTCTGCTTCCTGCTGGCTAGCTCAAGGACCCTGAATAGCCCACCTGACCTGTGTGACGTTGCTTCTTAGGTCTGTAAAGTATACTGGCAGAGTTACCCTATGATAATGAGCTAATGTGTGTAAGCTGTGTGACTTGCCCTTAAGACTTCTGGCATTTTGTGCCACCTTTGTCATTCTTGTTCAGATTGCAGACAGCTGGGCACTGCCCTTCTCTGTTTCTTATTTCCTCTCTATGGGTCTCTGGCTTCAGAGGAATTGGGATGCCCTGAGGCTCTGAGTGTCCCATTTGCTTCAGTCTAACACCTGAGGCAGTAGTTGCCAGCCCGAGAGTGGCCCTGTGTTCATGGAGTGGCCGTTGGCTGCTTCTTGAGTGCCAGCCCCTGGGTGGCCAGACATGGGTAGGTGGGGCTGGCATGTGATACCTGGAGGTGTGTACCCTTGACTTCCGTTCTTTCTGCTGTTTGTGCTCAGGTGGCAGGACCATGGATAGCTCCGCAGGAAGCAAGGATAGGCGAGAGGCTGGGGAGGACAATGAGGGATTCCTTTCCAAACTTAAGAAAATGTTTACTTCCTGATATCCTTGCCGAGGTAGGACAACCATGAGGTTTCTTCCCTGTTACCCTCTGTGAACTAATCTCTTTTTTGGTTACCTTAACCAACAGTGGACCCCATTCTTCCCAACCCAGGAGTTGGGAGAGGCGTCAGCCAAAGATGTGATAAATGTGATACTCTCAGCCCTTGGGAGTAGAGCATGTGGTATACAGCCAGCAGAGAGCTGAGCAGGCCGCAGTGATCAGTCTCTTCAGTTTGAACTAAATGTGAACTCCTTCCTGAAGAGGTTGAATTTGGAGCTGCCTCACTGATCCCTTATGTCAATTCCCAGGGGCTCTCTGTTCCATGGTGATGGGACCAGCTTTCCCTAAATTACAGAGGGCAAACTGTGGCGGAACCAAGCCTAGAACTCAGATCTCCTCCATCTCCCATCTGCTTTTTAGCAGTCTGTCCTGCCAAGGCCGCATGGTTTTATGCAACCTTCAGGGCTGTCAAGAGGTAGATCTTGCTGGCCTTGTCTGGAGACACACTGTGCACATCTGGGTCCTGGGGCTTTTAACCCTTCAAGAACAGTCATTTTTCAGGAATTAATAGAGCTCTCACAGGGATGTGTTCTTTTTTAAAAAATTGTTTTTTGATTTTATTTTATGTGTATGAGTGTATTGCCTGCATGTAAGTGCACCCCTGTTGTGTGCGGTGCCCACGGAGGACAGAAGTGGGTGTTGGACCTCTGGACCTGAAGTTACAGACAGTTGTTAGCCACCATGTTGTTGCTGGGTTTTGAACCCAGGTCTTCTGCAAGAACACCTGTGCTCTTAACTACTGAGCTATCTTTCCAGCCCCAGGGATGCGTTCTTTTAAGATGTGGAATGAGCCGGGTGTGGTGGCGCACACTTTTAGTCCCAGCACTCGGGAGGCAGAGGCAGGCGGATCTCTGTGAGTTCAAGGCCAGCCTGGTCTACTTTTACACACTGAGTTCCAGGACAGCTGGGGCTACAGGAAGACCCTGTCTCAAAAAGACCAAAAAAAAAAAAAAAAAAAGAGAGATGTGGAATATAACTGTTTGTCCCTTTGGCTCAGGAAAACGGTCGACTGGAAACTAGAGCAGGAGTAGCAGCTCCTCTTCATAGCCAGGGCCTCAGACACGGGAGGATCCTGGAACAGCAGTACCAAGCGCCTGTCTACAGAACACTTTGGACCGCCCAGCAACAGCAAATCTATGTGAAGACACCTCTCTACACAGAAGGTCATGGTGGACAGCCCCTAGGCAATGACATATAGCCCTCTGGGGCTAGTGGAAATTTCCTGTCCACTGGTAGGTAACTTGCTTCTGGCTCAGGCATTCGACACTTGGACTATTCTTGCAGAACTAAAAGTAATTTGGAATCTAATGTGGTGGAGATCCTAAAGAATTAAAGGCCATGCTTACAGCTTAAAATGAAGCCTTAAGCTGCAAACGTTGTGAAGTGATTTTCTTCTCAGCAAACCTGGAGGTTCTGGAATATATCCTTCCTGGCAGGTGGTCTTCTCCACGAGTGAGGGACTATACACCTGATCAGCACCAGCAGGTTCTGCTGAGGTATCAGTCACCCCTCTTGGAGTTTGTTTTTGATTACTGAAGGTACCAAGCAGCTAGAAAGTGGGTGCTGGGTCTCTGGGAGGAATACTTCTGGAACACAGGCTTTCCTTCTACTTCACCTCAGATGACTATTTGCCCAACTGCTGAGTTAGGTTGTTCTAACCAGATGTGGTGGGGCTCTTGTCTTTCTGCTTGGCTGACGCTACCATGGCCATTTGGGACAGACTACTTCCTCCATGGGGACCCAGAGCTTTGCCAGCTAGGGCTTGCTTCTCCCCACTTCTGCTGACCTTTATTTTTCCAAAGTGTATTTAAATTACTCAGTGATAACAATCATTGTCTTTTCTTCTGTAAATGTTCAAGGGGAGAAAGCACAGTGTAATTCGTGAAGGCTCTCCACCATGCACAGGAAACCTGTCCCCAACCTTTGCTGGTAACATGCTGTGATTTCCATGTGTTCTAAGGTCCTGGAGCTAGCATAAGGCAGGCTGATGAAGAACATGTTCTCAGTAGTTCATTTCTTTCCCTTTATAATTTACAAAAGTAAAGCATTTATTAGTATCTGATTTGAGAATGTAAAGTGATTCTGTATCAATGTAAATAAGATAATCTACAAAAGATATTTAAAAACCTAAATTGTGGTTATTTCTTCTTTGAGTTGAAACAAGCTTCTGAAGGTGGCCCAGCAGAGGGCAGAAGGGAGAGTTTTCGGGCTGTGTCTGCATAGGCCACAGACTTGTGTCCCTGCAAGGAAAATAGATCTGGTGCACTGACAGGCACATTCCCTGCTCTCCAGTTCTAGAGCAAGGCAGTTACCATGAGACAGTGTTCCATTGTGAGCAAATACTCTGAACTTGGTTGATTTGAGAGCCCAGTTTCTCAGCATGCATATGCTCTCTGTATCCTTTGATGGTATTTTTTTCTATTTCTCCTCCATTATTTTCAGTATTTGTTTACTATGTAGCCCACGCTGGCCTTGAACTTCTGGTACTCTTGCCTCTACTTCTCAAGTATTGGGATTTACAGACATGTGCCACCATGACTGTAAACAATATACTTCATATATATATATATATATATTTTTTTTTTTGTAGTACCTGGGATTGAATCTAGGGCTTCAGCCATGCTGAACAAATGCTCTACCAGAGTTGTTTTCCCAGCTGCATTTTTCTATATTAAATTTTTGGGGAGGGTCTGGAGACATGGCTCAGTGGTTAAGAGCACTGGCTGTTCTTGTAGAGGACCTGAGTTCACTTCCCAGTAACCATATGGCAACTAACAGTTGTCCTTAACTCCAGTTCCAGGGAAATCCAGTACCCACTTCTGGCCTCTACAGGCATTGCCAGACATGGATACACGTACATACATGGAGGCAAAACACTCATACACATAAAATAAAAATGAATAAAAATTTAAGAATTTTGGGCATCAAGGCTGGGCGTGAAAGTACACACATTTAATCCTAGCACTCAGTAGGCAGAGGCAGGAGGATCTCTGAGTTCAAGGACATCCTTGTCTACATAGTGAATTCCAAGCCAGCTGGGGCTATAGGAAAACCCTGTCTCAAAAAGAAAAAAAAATGGAGGCATCAGTGAGATAGTTCATTAGGTACTGGTGCTTGCCAACAAGCCTGATGACCTGAGTCCAGTCCCTGGCAACAATATGGTGGAAGGAGAGAACTGACTCTCACAAGTTGTCCTCTAACATCCACTCACGTTTTGCTTCTTAGCCAGGTGTGGTGGTGCATGCTTTAATCCCAGCATTTCAGAGGCATAGATAGGTGGATCTCTGTGAATTTGAGGCCTGTCGGGGTTACATAGTGAGAGACCCTGTCTCAAAAATAAAGTCTTGCCGGGCGTGGTGGCGCACACCTTTAATCCCAGCATTTGGGAGGCAGAGGCAGGAGGATCTCTGTGAGTTCAAGGCCCATCTGGTCTACATAGTGAGTTCCAGGACAACTGGGGATACAGGGAGACCCTGTCTCAAAAAGATCAAAAAAATAAAAAAATAAATAAATGATAGATGATTGATAGATAGATAGATAGATAGATAGATAGATGATAGGTAGATAGATAGATAAAGTCTTGTACTGTAACTAGTCTAGGCTTTTTGAAGAACTGTAATGCCTTCTGGGATGAGCAAGGAGGTAATGTGTTTGCTGGGCGGAGGTGGGGAAGGATTGGGAAAGAACTGATGAATAAAAGATTCAACAATAACATTCTCTAAACTTGAATATTTACCAATATTTTTTTTATAAAGTGTCTATTGACTGCCTGCTGTGAACATGCAGTGTAGATGAGGTACTAAACTAGAGACCAGGAGACAACAGTAGTAGGGCTGGACAGTGTTCTCAGGAAGGCATAGATTTCTTCCTGAAGGAGTCAACCAGGTCTCATACTGTCCTTGGAAAACAGAGGTTGGGAAGAGACTTGGAAGAGGAAGGAGGGATCCCATTATTGTCATGCTGAGGCTTCCATTGCTTAGGTAGAAGATGGAGGTGGCCAGGCAGCACCTGTAGCATGAAGTGCTACCTCCAGGCCTGGGCTTGACTTATTTCCACACATAGCTCCTGAGGCATTTGTTTCTGAACTTCTTTACAGCCTCTGAGTTGGGATTAGGGTACAAAATAGTCTATTTGAAAATACTAGAGCACCAGATGTGGTGGTATAGCCCTGTAATCCCAGCACTCCAGTGGAGGCAGGAGGCTCAGGAATTCAAGGCCATCTTTAGCCACATAGTGAATTTGAGGCCAGCCTGGGCTACATGAGACTCTTTGGGACTGGTTGTCACCTCTGTGTGAGGCTGGCCTGGGTCTCTAGTGCCTTGCTCATGTGACCACAGAGGCTTTCTTGCTGCCATGTGTGGTCACAACAGTTCTGAGCCCAGGGTTAGCATTTGTTAACAGAGTGCAACTTAATGTCAGCACCCACAGTGGAGGAAGGACCTGTGCCTAACCACATTGAGTTACAACCAGGAGATGGGAAAATGAAGCCGCTGGGCATTAATGTATAGTTTTGGTGAAATGGCTCAAAATGTGAGGTGTTTTGTATGCAGTATGAGTAATTTCTTGTGGCACACAGAACATCTTGAAGAACACTGTGTGCAGCTCTCCACTGAACTGCATTTGCAACTTGGGATGTTCTCACTGTGCTCTGCAATGAGGGCTGGTGGATACTACCACTCAGCCTGAAGCGCACTTCGAGGTTAGCAAGGTTCTGACTTTATTTGGCAGACAGGAGAGAAGGTAACTTGGGAGGGGTAGGGGTTAGCCACTATTTTTTACAAGTGCCTGCCAGGTGGGCACCAGATGAACAAGCACCAGTGTATGCCTTGGTCCTGCTACTTGCTGGTGAGGAGCTGGTGGGGGCTCAGTATCCACCCTGGACCTGAATTTTGGCTGGCTTTACCCAGGTTTGGGTGGTACTGACCTGGTCACATTTAGGATTGGGGGGGTGGAACTAAAACACCATGGGCAGTACATAATCTGTTATGTTTTCTTGACCCTAGTGTACTCAATACATACTTGTCCTTTTTCCTTCTACTCTGTTGGGAAACTCCTGCCCTTCCCCACATACCTCAGCATAGTCATTACCTCCTGAGGCTGATCCTATACCCACTGATTGGTCTTCCCCCTAACATTTTCCTTCTTTGGTGCTGAGGATGAAACCTAGGGCCTTGTGCATTTATGTTGTACCTCTCAGCTGTCCCAGTAACCCTCCTGCCCCGAGTTGCTACTTATCCCCATCTGTTCTTTGCAATTTGATATCAATCTATAATAGTTTGTGTATCCTTCCCACTAAATAAGCTAAAGGCAGACAACATAACTTATCTGTTAACCCCGTATTTTAGGGCTCCACACAGAGGAAATACTTGTTAACAAAGAGCCCACAGTGAAATGAATGGTGGGATTGCTGCTCCATTTCTTGCTTGAGGGGTCTGATAGCAGAGTGGGACAGTAAAGAGTGTGCAGGTGGTTAGACAAACTCATTCACAGGTGATAATTCATAGACCTGCCATGATATCCAAGCAAGTGATTTAGGTCCTCCTGGCTTCTGTTTCTCCCTCCTTACTGCATAGAGGTGAGTTTACCTATCATGATGGTCTTAGCCACAGGCAATATCACCTTGTCTCCATAGTGTCCACAGCTCTGCTACATCTTCCATTTGTTTTTGTGTGGTGTATGCATGTTTATGTTTGTGTGTGTGCACATACATATGGAGGCCAGAGGTTGAAGTTGGGTGTCTTCCTCTTATCACTCTCCTGTGTCACTATGTCACCTTCTCCCTCACTACCTCTGCTTCCTGAGGGCTGGGGTTAAATCACCACACCTATTGGTACCTTTTTTTTTTTTTTTTTTTTCCTTTTTTAGTCTTTTGAGATAGGATCTACCTGTAGACCCAGCTGGCCTGGAACTTGCCATATATGCAGACCAGGCTGGCTTCAATCTCAAAAACCTGCCTCTGTCTCTGGGATTAAAGGCACACACCACCACGCTCAGCTCCACCCTGTTTTTTGAAACAAGGTCTTTGAGCCTGGTGCTCACCAATTCAGTAATACTCTCTAGCCATCCTGTTTCTACCAAGCCCAAGGGATCCTCCTGTTTCTACCAGTGCAGTGCTAGGATTACAGGCCCACACCTGCCCTTTTTTTTACATGGGTGCTGACCTCATGCTTGCAGCAAGTACTTTACTGATTGAACCATCTCCCCAACTCCATTTCTTTTTCTAATCCATTTTGAAGGTTGCTTACATGTTGGCTTCACCTATCTAGGATGCAAATGAAGAGAGAGATCCAGGTCTTCCCTTACCTCCTGTCCTTAACTCGCAATAAATGCAGCACATGGTCTCAGTGGGTTTGGCCCTGCCTGGGGACACATGGGGGTGTCAGACGCATTGCTGCTGGTAGCTGGCTGAGTTCCTGTCTCTGCTCTGTTCCCATGGATGTATTCTAAGTGCAATGGGGAGAGTGGGGGCTGGTCAGGGCTGTTCTCAGGGCTGAGGGTGGAATACTTCATTACTTTAAACATACCAAATGATCCCTTCAGCCCACTTGGTACCTCCTGCTGGCATTTTCATGCTGTCAGTGCCCATTTTTGTGCACCACTCTAACCCACATCCCACCAACAGCCCTTTTCTTTTAGAAAACCATCTGTGAGAACAATGGCTTTATTTGAAAAACAAACACAAAACTATACACAAGGAAGGACAGTTGTGCCTCCCATTCCCCAGCTAAAGACTTCAAGATCACAGCAGGGCAAAGTCCCCTTTGTGCTGCTCCAGCCACTGGTCCAGTGTCTGGGCCTTGGGGTTCAGTTGCAGGGTCAGTTCAATGTTTCGGTCAGGTTTCAGGGTGTAGAAACGGAACATGTTGGCCAGGTCATGGGCCCCAGGGAAGCCAAGCTTCTCGTAGTCCTCAGGAGTTGTCTGGAAGCAGAGAGTCCACTGTTTCTGCCTCCTTCAAAGCCCTGGGGAGGCCAGGTGGGGATGGCTTCCTCCAGAGCCCTGGGAAGTCTAGGTGGACCTGGCACCATCCAAGAGCCACTATTGGCCCTGTAAGTCACTGACCCAGGTCCTTACTATGAGGCCATGTGGAACTTTCTACTAGATAGTCAAGACATGGAAACCATAGTTCCTTCACAAGCTACCTGACAGTGGTCAGTTTAAAGGCTGCTTTTCAGTCATGAGATGAAAGCTGTCAATGCCTTTCAGAGCGAAAATGGTAACATCACTTTCTAGTTCAAAAGTCAAAGCTTTTCTTTCAGCCCCCCCTCTTCAAATCCTCCACAATCCTGGCCTAGCCCCACCCCTTTTTAAGGTAAGATGACTACTTGGTATGTATTTTCTAGACACTAAGCATTATACTAAGAAAGTGTACTGTCCATTATTTCATTTAATCCCCATAGCAGCCTATGAAAGTAGACATTATTAATATACCTGCTTCCTAAACAAGAGAAGGGTCATGGAATGTCCAACATCACATGCTAGCCTTAGGGGCTAGAACAAGGATCTAAAGCCAGGAGCTCAGGAGATGGCCCTGCTGACCACACTTTACCCTGTTTGGGTCTGGACTGGGGCTTTGTGGGTGTCTTCTGTTTCTTGACTCAGCATTTCCCAGAATGTTTTTAATGAACAGGCTTTACATTCATAGCAGGAAGAAGAAACATCAGAAAAAAGGCACCCATGAGTCTGGACAGGAAGCACAAGGGTCAGATCCTGAATTTTTGGCCCTTTTGAACTTGACCCTTACTGTTCATTCATTCCTGGAAACTTTTGTCCCCTTGGTTAAAACTAAGCCAGAAATTTCACCCTGGCATGCTAAGCTCCTAAGAACAGAATGACTATGTCAGTGAACTTAGATTTACCTTACTCAGAAGGATAGGCATCCTTAGATACTCCTTTCTTACCCTCAAAAGATCCCTTTGGGGGCCAGTGAGATGGCTCAGCAGGTTATCACCTTTTGCCAAGTCTGATGACCTGAATTTGATCCCTAGAATCCACATGGTGGGGAAAACTGACTGCCACTAGTTGTCTTTTGACCTCCACACAAGTACTATGGCATGTGCATGTCCACATCCACACACATCCATTTTGTGTACTTGCACACAAAATAAATTTAAAACCACCCTCTTGGGAGTTAGAAGCACCTGGTAGGAGCTAACACTTCACAGCTCCAGGGAAGGAGGAACCCACCTTGGCATGGTGTACAGTCTTGCCAATGTGCTTCGTGAGCAGGGTGGCATACTCCTCTGCAGTGTGCCTGCAGGTACTGAGCCCAATGTTCTGCCCAACATACTCTTCTGGCTTTTTCAACAGGCTGAGTACCACTGGACCCAGGTCACTCACAGCCATGCCATCCATGGGGACATCACCCATGGGCAAATCTGTGAGAGCAGAGATATGTTGGCAGGGACAGAGTTGCTGGTGGGAGTAGAGGAGAGGTTTATAGTTGGTTTTCCCAGCATCCAGTCCTTTGGGTCTTTGTCCACTTCTGGCAGCAGTAGTACCCAAGTTCTGCAAACTATAAAGGTCTGTGCCGGTGGGTTATCACTCCCTGGGTAGGCAGGACTCCTGAGCTGTCTACTAACACCTGTATCCTCATAAGGTATTGTTCACAGAGGACAAAGAGTGGCCAGGAGGTACCAACCCCTCCAGCTTTGACCTCTAGTACATCTTGCTTTAGTCCATTTGACCAAGTGGTTGGCAGGCCCTGACAAGACCAAGCCTTTCTACTTTGTGAAATCTAAAACTGAACCTCACCATCCAGATCCTCTGCTTCCTGTTTGAGAGCAGTAATAACTGCTCTCAGTAAAGGGAACAGCATCACATCATTCTCACCCTGGTAGACTTTATTGCTCCTAGGGACCATTGTGTTAAATTCTTTTCTTTCTTTTTTGGTCTTTTTGAGACAGGGTCTCCCTGTAGTCCCAGCTGGCCTGGAATTCACTATGTAGACCAGGCTGGCTTCTATCTCAAAGAGGTCCACCTGCCTCTGCCTTCCAAAAGGCTGGGATTAAAGACATGCGCCACCACGCCCAGCTGTGTTAAACCCTTTTCACAGCATGTGAATTCAAGGTCCAGCAAGGTTAGATGACTTGTTCAGGCTCAAGCCTAATGTCAGGCAGTCAGGGATTAGACCCAGAGTGATCTGATGACAACCCTACTTTCAGCTCCACACTGCCTCACTGTATGTGGGATGGGGAACTCACCCAGCAAGTAGCTCTTTCCATCTGCAGCTCTCTGGGGCAGGAAATAGGACAGGAGGTTCTCAAAATAGCAGGGCAGCCGCACGCTGGTCATGGGAACGCCGATGTCTCGGAAATATTCCTCTACTTCCCCTTTGCCGTCAAAGTGGCCTGCTGCCAGCCTCCCAGTTGTCAGCTTCCTGATGTTCTCCAGGCCACTATAGACCACATAGTGGAGGCCCAGGCGTTTGGCTAGATCTGCTAGGAGTTTGCCCTGGTGACCATAGGATAAGAAGGTATGTGTCCCTGATCACTCCTCCCTTCTCTCACATTAACCCTATAACTACCACATCTGCAAGGAGAAGATCCAGGCCCAACTACTTGTACCCCAAGGAAGCCCTCCGTTCTGGAATAGATGCTCACATACAACATCACTCTAAGCCTTCAACCTCCAGGATCATCTTTGAGATCACTTGGGTTTTTCTCATTTACAGGTCACTATGCACATTTACCACTAGGTAAAAGTAAGTCAGAGGTGAAGGCAGGAGGATCAGGCATTCAGGGCCAGTTTCAAGTACATGAGACCCTGCCTGAAAAAATAAAAGCAAGTCCACTATGTTGGGAAGGGATGCATTGAAGCCCTTTTCTCGCCAGAGTAGAAACCATCTTGTCCATGGAGCTCAGCTGACTTCTTGGAGAGCTCAGTCATCTGTAGAGGAGCTACATCTTGGTGCTTAAGCACACAGGCTGCTCAGGTTCCATCTGCAATATATTAGCTGTGTGTTCTAGGACAAGTAAGTGGTTTAACCATTCTGATTCCACTGGTCAATAACTTGATACATGCCATTAAAGTAAAGATCTTGAGGTGTGACACCATCCTAGATTAACCAGGTAAACTGAAATCCAATGACAAGTATCCTAAGACAAAAGAGTTGAATATGGTGGTGCATACCTGAAATCTAGCACTTGGGAGGTTGAAATAGGATCAGGAGTTCAGGCCCATCTGAACTACATAGTTCAAGGCCAGCCTCTGTTATAGCCTGTCTCAGAAAACAAAACCAAAAAATAAAAAGGAAGAAAGTGGGCCAGGTGTGGTACTGTGTATCCTTGTAATCCCACCACTCAGGGAGTAGAGGCAGGAGGACTGCCATGAATTTAAGGCCAACCTGAGCTACTGAATGAAACCCTGTTTTCAAAAACAGGAAATCAGGCATGGCCTACAAGTCTAGCATTCACCCCAGCACTCAAGATGCTGAGGCAGGACTGCAAGTTCCAGGTACCCTTGAGCTACATAGCAAGACCTTGTCTTATACCCCCACACCCACCCTGAAAAGAAAAAACAGAAGAGGAGGCCATGAGAAGATGCAGGCAGATACTGGTTTAATACTTCCACAAGCCCAGGCACACCTAGAGCCACTGAAGCTAGAAGAGGTGAGGAAGCATTCTTCCTCGAGCCTATGGAAGGGCTCTGATCCAGCTTTTAGAACCATGGGAAATGAATTTCAATGGTTTTGAACCACCCAGGTTACAGTCTTTTGTCTATAGAAGCCCCAGGAAGCTCACACAGGTTTTCCAGGATTAAGGAGATAAGTCTGTTTCAACCAGATGGTTGTCCAGTTTCCCCACACCCTCACCTGCTTGACCTCCTGCTTCTGGCTGCAGTTCTCCCAGTAGTTGGTCACAATGAAGGTGGCATGAGCTCCAGTCAGAGCCAGCTCCATGCTCGCCTGGTCATCCTGGTCTCCTTGCACTACTTCAGCACCTTGCAGCTTCAGCTCCTTTGCTGCCCTCTGCTCAGGGTTCCGGGTCACCACTCGGACCCTGAAAGTCCCATCATCTAGCAGAGTGCGGGCCACCGAGCCCCCTTGGGCGCCTGTAGAAAGTCCAAAAGACCCTCTTGGGTCACAGCTGCAAGAATCAGTGACGTTCAGAAGGGATTGCTCTACCAAAGCAGGAAACACATGATTCTCATTAAAGCATTTTTAGGTTTTCTGTGATTTTTGTTTTGAGACAGGGTCTCAATGTAGCTCAGGTTGACCTTGAATTCTTTATCCTCTGGCCTCATCCTTCAGAGTACTGGGATTATAGGCATGAACCACCATAGCATGCTGTTTACATTTTTTTGCAGATTTAAAAATTTTTAAAAGATTTTATTTTATGTGTATGAGCATTTGCCTGCATGTATATATGTGTACCAAATGTGTGCCTGGTACACACAGAGGCCAGGAGAGGACATCAGATTCCTTGGAACTAGAGCTACAGTTGTAAGCTGCCTAACATGAGTACTGGAAACTGAACTCAGGTCCTCTGGAGGAACAGCAAGAGCTCTTAACCCCTAAGCCATTTCTCCAGCCCCAACTGTTTACCTCTTCAGTGTGTATAATTCAGGAGCTGAGAGTGCAGTTCAGTGGTATTATGTTTGCTTAGTATGCACGAGACCCTAGGTTTAATTGCTAGCACCACAAAATAAAGTGTAAACTGTGTTTAGTAGTATAATAGCTGAATTGTGTAATATCTAATTCTACTGGTGTCTTCTTAGCCTGTCTTCATTAACAGTCACTCCCCCATTTCTCCTCCCTAGCTTATCAACCAGCAATTTACTTGAAATTTTCCTTTTGTTGATTCATCAACAGCTTTTTTTTTTCTTCACATTTTTGTACTATGTGTATGTATATGCATACATGCTTATATTGAGGTCAGAGGACAACTTGCAAGAATCAGTTCTCTCCTTCCACCATGTGAGCACCAGGGATTGAATTTAGGCTGTCAGGTTTAGTGGCAAGTACCCTTAGGTGCTATCTATCTCACTACTTCACATCTACATTTCTAACTAGCATCACATTTGTACTGTTTATAACATTTTCTAGTGAGGCAGTAGCCAGTTTGCCTTTTGTCGGTGCTACTCTAGGGGCCGATGCAGGAGGTTGGTTTGACCTCAAGCTTTTAAGATCAACCTAACCAACACAATCCATTTTTTAAATTTTATAAAAAATTAGCCAGGCGTGGTGGCGCATGCCTCTAATCCTAGTACTCAGGAGGCAGAGGCAGGGGAATCTCTGTGAGTTTGAGGTCAGCTTGGTCTACATAGTGAGTTCCAAGCCAGCCAGGGCTACAGGGAGACTGTCTCAAAAAGACCAAGAAAGGGGCTGGAGAGATGCTCAGCCGTTAAGAGCACTGACTGCTCTTGCAGAGGACCTGGGTTCGATTCCCAGCACCCACATGGCAGCTACCAACCATCCTTAACTTCAGTTCCAGAGGAATCTGAAGCCCTCTTCTGACTGCCGAGGCATTGCACGACACAGGTGCACTCACATATATGCAGGCAATACACTCATACACATAAAAACAATAAAATATTTTTTAAAAAAATACCAAGAAAATAAATTATAAAGGGGTGATGGGTCTAGTGATGCACCTTTAGTTCCAGCCCTCAGGAGGCAGAGAGAGGAGGATCTCTTGAGTTTGAGACCAGCAAGGTCTACACAGTGAGTTCCAGTCCAGTCAGGGCTGCCTAGTGAGACTGTCTCTCAAAAATAAGAGCCAGTGAGATGGTTCAATGGGTAAAGGTACTTGCTACCAAGGTGGGGTCAGCAGAGGCAGGAGGATCTTTGTGAGTTCAAGGCCAGCCTGGTCTACATAGTGAGTTCCAGGACAGCTGGGGCTACAGGGAGACTCTGTCTCAAAAAGACAAAAACAAAAAACACCAGGTCTAAGGAGAGAACCTATCCTACAAGTTGTCCTCTGACATCTACATGTGGGCCATGGCATGCCTCCCCCTCTCCCAAGTAAATGATTTAAAAATAAGAATTGGGGGGTGGTTAAGAACACTGGTTGTTTTTGCAGAAGATGGGGGTTCGAATCCAGCACCCACATGGCAGCTGTCCGTATCTCCAATTCCAGGGAACAGCCTCTTCTGTCCTCCCCGGGCATTGCACAACACAGGTGCACTTACCTACATGCAGGCAATACACACATACACATAAAATAAAAATAATAAATAAAACCTTATTAAAAAAATAAGGATTTATATAAAGGAAAATCGGGAGGAGGGACGAGGAGGTAGGTGGGGCCAAAATAATGTACTACTGTTAGAAAAAGCGACATATATATAAGTTTTAATAAGCAATAAAAACTTAATTGAATTTTTTAAAAACTTGCTGACAGATTTTTTTTTTTTTTTTTTTTTTTTTTTTTTTATGGTCTTTTTGACACAGTGGCTCCCTGTAGCCCCAGCTGTCCTGGAACTCTGCCTCCCAAGTGCTGGGATTACAGGCTTGTGCCACCACGCCCAGCGCAAATATGTATTTTTTAACTCCAAAACAATCTGCGCTCAGGTTTTGCGGCCGCAGCCCACCCGGGTGGGTCTGAGCCACCCGCAGCTCTTCCTGCAAACAAGGGGCTGCAGCCATGGCTCTGTGGCCTGGCCGCCCTGGCTCGCTCACCTGTGGCTCCGAAAACCACCACCAGTTTCTTGTCCGCCATGGGGGTGAGGGCCGAAAGCGGGTGGTCCTGAGAGGCCTGGAGTCCTGGAGTTGGAGATTGGAAATCCCTTCTCGAGCGATCCGAGATCCGACTTGGCAATCTCGGTGGCCCCGGTCTCCAGTGCCCACGCCCAGATGGCGTTCGGGTGAGAAAGGATCTCTGAGAACGGAGTTTGGCGGGATCCGCCAGCCTGCAGCAGAGACCACTGCTAAGGGGAGAATGCAGCCCTACGCTAGCCTCTGGCCCCCACAGTAGCTCCAGTCTACCCTGGCAGAGCCCCCCTCCCAGCCGTGCCGTATGGATGGCCATCGCTGTGCCCAGCTTTTCAGTGCCCGGGTTCCAGATCTTGACCCTGACCCGCGCACGCAACATGTCCTCCCCCGCGCCCACAGGTCCGGATGGTTCGTCCCGGCATGCTCCAGCCGGGTGAATGTACACCCCAAGTGTGCAGATTTGTTTTGATTCATGGCACGTGGCAGCGGCTGCTGCTGGATGGAATGCCTGACTAAGCAAAAAAAGAAAAAGAAAAAGAAAAAGAAAAGAAAAAAATGTTTCCTGCTTCAGCCTTCAGAGTGCTGGGATTAGAGGTGTGGATTACCACACTTGGTTGGCTATATCTATGCTACATAAAATATTGATCTGTACTTACAAAATGTATTTGGCTTTTGCTGTTATTATTACTTGAGACAGGGTCTCATTATGTAACCTTAGTTGACCAGGAACTCTCTATGTAGACCACCAGGTTAACCTCAGACTCAGAGTTCACCCCTGTCTCCTGAGTGCTGGGATTAAAGGCCTGACTTGGTTATTATTTTGAAAAATAGGCGAACATCTGCATTTGCACATAGAGGCTGTTGCTTAATAATTATTAAGCATCCATGGCCATTAACCCCCTGAGAGCCCGTTTGTGGGAATGCTTTGTAAAATGCCTGGCTCACTTTTGAAGTTGCTGTGATTGCATAGATTGCAATGCTTGAGTTCTTCCTTTTTTTTTTTTTTTTTTTTTTTTTTTTTTTTTTTAGTCTGTAGCCCCAGCTGGCCTGGCACTCACTATGTAGACCAGGCTGGCCTTGAACTCACAGAGATCTGCCTGCCTCCTGAGAGCTGGGACTAAAGGCATGTGCTGCCACACTCTGTATTGCAATACTTTCTTAACACAAAGTGAGATTTCTTTGTGTTCAACTAAAATTTGGAAGTGCCTCATCAGTCCTCTTCTGAAAAGTTATTGTTGAGTAGGTAATACCCACTTACCTGCTTCTTAATTCATCTCATTGTGTGCATCCACCCCTCCTCCATGTCACCTTTTCCATAGCATATATTGTTGCTTGATTGCTAATAGCACTGTGAATAGTGCCCGCAACTAGATATGTAAATGACCATTAACTTCTTTTAAATACATTTTTTATTTTATTTGTATGAATGTATTACCTGCATGGTATAAGTGCACCCATGTCATGCAATGCCCACTGAGGTCAGAACAGGGCATCGGACTCCCCTGGAACTGGAGTTACAGATGGTTGTTAGCAGCCATGTGAGTACTGGGAATCGAACCTGGGTCCTCTGCAAGCACAGCCAGTGCTCTTAACTGCAGAGCCATTTCTCCAGCCCCAATGACAATTAACTTCTAAAGAGCTGCTGAATACTGCAGTTATAATGGAAGTCAGACAAACTTTCACTGTTTTCCTTACAGTCTAGCATTTGCGATGTGGTTTGTTTTTTGAGACAATATCTTGCTATGTGGCTCAGGCTGGTCTCACATTTGTAATTCTCCTGCCTCAGCCTCCAGAATGCTGAGATTATAGTTATGTATTACTCTGCCTGGCCGATTATGCTGTGTAACATACTGATCCATACTTTAAGAAAAAAAAAAAGACCTAAAGAAAAAAGAAATGCATGTGTTTATTTTAATAAATATACATTTATGTTTACTTGTGTTTGTATTTACAAATGAAGATGTAATTTATAAATTTTTAATTTTTGTTTTATTAGCACATATGAAAAATGGGTTTCAATATGGCATGTTCATATATTTATATAACGTATTTTGACCATATTCACCCTTCATTGTCTGTTGTTCCCACTCACTCCTGTTAAGTCCCTTCCTCTTCCCAACCAGTCTCCCTTCGACTTTAATTTTTTGGAGATTTTTTTTTGTTTATTTTGTTTTTATTTTATTTTAAATTATATATACGTGTGTATATGTGTATCTATATGCACATGAGTGCAGGTAACTACAGAGGCCAGAAGAGGGAGATGTAGTTACTGGGAGTTGTGAGACTCCCAATGTGGGTACCAGGAACTGAACTTTGCTCCTCTGGAAGAACAGCAGGCAGTCTTAACCACTGGGTTATCTCTTCAGCCCTTCTTTTCTCTGTTTTTCTTCCTTTTTTCTTTTTTCGACTCAGTGAGTTTCATTAGGATTGCTTACAGGAGCATGGGCACTCATTTATTAATTTTTGCATAAATCTCTTGTCATGTCTGCCACCCTACTATATTATGCTTCTATGCCACTGAGACAGGCAAAGGAAATCTAAGTCTTCCAGGAGGACTGGGCAGGTACTGGGCACTGGTAAAGCACTGTAGACATCGATTAACATCACTGGGTGTTCATAAGTTCTGTAGGGTTCTTATTATGAGCACATACATCTGATTCATTTAACTGCAAATAAGCAAAGCCTTTGGGGGATGGGGCAATCTGATTCCCTAATTAGCCTCTCCCTTGCTGTCCTAGCTGCCTTAAGTAAAAGGGCTGCCAGTCAAACAGCCAGCTGGACTGGGTTCTGCCAGCACCAGCCATCTGGAACACTCCACAGGCACCTCAATAAAATTAATGATCACAGCTGATTGCTCTGGTTCCTGAAAGCCCAGTTTCAGGCTGGAGTGCCTGAAACAGTTTGTACCAAACTCATTGCTTATCAAGAGCCTCAGTGAACTCTGGATAATCTTGCAACTATTTCTGGCAAGAAGGGGAACACTTGCCGGGCATGGTGGCGCATGCCTTTAATCCCAGCACTTGGGAGGCAGAGGCAGGCGGATCTCTGTGAGTTCAAGGCCAGCCTGGTCTACATAGTGAGTCCCAGGCCAGCTGGGGCTACAGGGAGACCCTGTCACAAAAAGACCAAAAAAAAAAAAAAAAAAAAAAAAAAAAAAAGAAGGGGAATACTTTGCCTAGTGGCCTAGTGGAAGGATGGCTATGATAGGTGCTAAGAAGCGAGAATATGATTGGCCCAAACAGAAGTCTCAATTATTCTGATTGGTGCTTAAGAGAGAAGGCTGTGATTGATCCAGAACAGAGAGCTGTGATTAGTCCAGAGCAAATGACTGTCATTGATCATTGGTCCAGATACCCTTTACAGCCTGCTCTGGCTCTCTTAGTGAGTTTGCTTGAGACACTCTCCTTAGCAGACTCAACTGATATAGGTGCTGTAGGTCCAACAAAAAAAGCTTCTCGGCTGGTTGGTTTTGGTGTTTTGTGTTGTTTTCTCCTTCCTTTTTTCATTGGTAGGCTGAATTAACATGGAGGAACCAGCAAAGACAACAGTGAAGATGTTGGCTGTCTTAAGAGGCACAGCTGAGTAATTGGTAGGATCATTTGTAAATGGGTCAAGACAGCCAGCCATTTGACACCTAAAAAGAAGCCAAACAGTTGGAGAGCAGCCAGCACCAGGAAGAAGGGCAGTGGATGTAGAAAGACAGCAAGAGGGAGCAGACAGCTTCCTGAAGAGAAGTGGTTGTAAGGAGCAGAGACTGCAAGCTCTGGTCACTGAGGTGTTACATCTTCAGGGTCTTAGGGTCTCAGACTCTAGGCCAAGATTATAAACACAGCCTTCATTCTTAGCACCAATCACAAGCATCCTTCTGCTAGGTTACAAGGAGAAACAGCTCCACCCTGGCCTAAGTGGAAATATTCATAGAGTCTTCTAGAGTTCACTGAAGCTTGTGATAGGAAAAAGTCCATGGCAGAGTGTTTCAAACAGCTCTGGCTGAGGCTGTGTCTTCAGGAGCTGAGCAATCAGCTATGATCATCAGCTTTCTCAAGGTGTCTGCAGAGTGTTCCATATGGCTGGTACTAGCATAAGGACAGTTAGGCTGGCCATTTGACTGACAATCCCTTTCCTCAAAGCAGCTAGGGCAGCAAGAGAGAGTCTAACAGCTGGTAATTAGGTAATCACATTATCCTATCTCAATATCTTTGCTTTTTTACAGAAACACAAATGTCACAAGTGTTTATATTAAAAACTTAAAGAACTTATTAACACTAGTAGTAATTTTTAAAAAATATTTATAATTTTTTTTGGGGGGGTCTTTTTGAGACAGGGTCTCCCTTAGCCCCAGCTGTTCTGGAACTCACTATGTAGACCAGGCTGGCCTTGAACTCACAGAGATCTACCTGCCTCTGCCTCCCAAGTGCTGGGATTAAAGGCGTGTGCCACCACGCCCAGCTTATTTATAATTTTTTATGTGTTAAGTGTATTGCCTGCATGTATGTAAGTGCACCCATGTCATGCAATGCCTGCAGAGGTCAGAAGAGGGCGTCCGATTCTAGGGAATCACTGTTAGCTACTATGTGAGTGCTGGGAACTGAACCCAGGTCCTTTACAAGAGCAGCTATCACTCTTAACTGCAGAGCCATCTCTCGAGCTCCTGATTATTTTATTTTATTTTTTAAAAATATTTTATTATTTTTATTTTATGTGTATGAGTGTATTGCCTACATGTATGTGAGTGCACCCGTGTTGTGCAATGCCTCAGAGGTCAGAAGAGGGCTTCGGATTTCCCTGGAAGTCAAGGACGGTTCATAGCCACCATGTGGGTGCTGGGAATTGAACCCAGGACCTCTGCAAGAGCAGACAGTGCTCTTAACCGCTGAGCCATCTCTCCAGCCCCTTTATTTTATTTTTGAAACTGGTCTCAATATGTAGCCCTGGCTGTCCTGAAGATCACAGAGGTCCACATGTCTTTGTCTCCCAGGTGCTGACATCAAAGGTGTGCAAACCATGCCTGGCTGCTGTTGTTCTTTTTGAGACAGGGTCTCCCTATAGCCCAGTAAGCCTGGAACTCACCATGTAGACCAGGCTGGTTTGGATCTCACAGAGATCCACCTGCCTCTGCTTTCTGAGTGCATATGCCATCACACATGGCTTAAATTACTTTTTGAGACAGTCTCCCTGTAGCCACAGCTAGCCTGGAACTCTCTGTGTAGATCAGGCTGGCCTCTGCCTCCCTAGTGAGTGCTGGGATTAAAGGCATGTCCCACCATGCCTGGCTATATTACCTTTTTTTAAAAGTTATTTTATTTGTGTCTATACATGTGCCTGTGCAGGCCAGAGTCTGACCTTTGATGTCATTTCTCAGAAGCTGCCTTTTTTTTCTTTTGAGACAGGTCATCTCATTGGTCAGGAGTTTGATGATTAGGCTAGGCTGAGTGGCCAGTAAGCCCAAAACATTTATTTTTATTTTATGTGTATGAGTGTTTGTCTGCATATATGTATATGTACCATATGCATGCCTGGTAGTCTTGAAGGTCAGAAGAGGGCATCAAATCCCTTGACACTGGAGTTACAGACTGTTGTGAGCTGCCATATGGGTGGTAGGTTCAAACACAGGTCTTCTGGAAGAGCATCCAGTGCTCTTAACTGTTAAACCATCTCTCCAGCCTTCCCATCTTACTTTTTTAATGTAAATCAAAATAAATTGTGGTGCCAGTGCCCATTATCCTTGAGCACGGACATCATTCATTACATTTTTCCCTCTTTTTAAAGTTATATATTGTTAAATGTAAGTTTTTTTCCTTCTTTTTAAAGTTATATATTGTTGCAGGGCGTGGTGGCGCTCACCTTTAATCCCAGCACTTGGGAGGCAGAGGCAGGCGGATCTCTGTGCGTTCAAGGCCAGCCTGGTCTACATAGTGAGTTCCAGGACAGCTGGGGCTACAGGGAGATCCTGTCTCAAAAAAACAAAACAAAGGGACTGGAAAGATGGCTCAGTGGTTAAGAGCAATGGTTGCTCTTGCAGAGGACCTGGGTGTGATTCTCAGGACCCACATGGCAGCTGATAACTGTAACTCTAGTTCCAGGGGAATTCATCGCCCTCTTCTGACCTCTGCTGGCATTGCATGACACCATGTATTTATACACATGCAGACAATACAATCATACACATAAAAATAATAAGGCCGGGCATGGTGGCGCACACCTTTAATCCCAGCACTTGGGAGGCAAAGGCAGGTGGATCTTTGTGAGTTCAAGGCCAGTCTGGTCTACATAGTGAGTTCCAGGACAGCTGGGGCTACAGGGAGACCCTGTCTCAAAAAGAACCCCCCAAATGTTATATATTGTTGAATGTATTTTTTTTTTTTACTTTTAAGACAGTATCTTATGTACCTTAGGCTCACTTGGAACTCTGTAAGTAGTTGAAGATGACCTTGAACTTGTAATCCATCTACCTGTCTCCACCTCCTAGGTACTGGGATTACAGGTGGCTACAGCAGAGCTCTACAGAAGGGTTAGAAATCAAGATCATCTTTGATTACACAGTGTGTTTGAGGCCAGCCTGGACTACATGAGACCATGTCTCAAAAAAAGAAAGAAAAAAAAGAAAAAGAAAAACAAATGGTTCATTTAAAAGTTACTTTCCTTAGAAGTCAGGGGGATTAGACAATAAAAAAGTAAAAAGTAACTGATTAACATCAGATTACTTCATTACATTTTAGATAACTTCAGTATCTTGCTAATTGAATCTGGTATGTTTTGGAAATTTGGCTTTTTCTGTAAACTATATATATTGTCTTTTTGAGACAGGGTCTTCCTGTAGCCTCAGGTGTCCTTGAACTCACAGGGATCTGCCTGCCTCTGCCTCCAGAGTGCTGGGATTAAAGGTGTGTGCCACCATGCCCAGCTATAAACTATATATCTTGAAAGTTTGGATAGTTTAGTTTCAACTTGGTGATGTAAAACTTTAGCCCTTTTGACCATTTTGATTTTCAGAATGATTGGCTGCGACCTAGTATAAGAGCTTATCCCAATATAAGGGCCTCTTGTAATTTTTCTTTAACAGGAGTATCCTTTAACACAATGTGGTGACCTTCCTGTTTATGCTTCTTTTGGATCTTGTAAATATATCCTGGAACAGCTACTGAGAACTGGAGTTGTGAGTTGGGCATGGTGACACATGCATGTGATCCTAGTACTAGAGAGTGTGAATCAGGAGGATGTTGAGCTCCAGGGCAGCCTAGGCTACATAAACAAGATTTTTTTTTGTCTTTTTGAGACAGGGTCCCCCTGTAGCCCCAGCTGACCTGAACTTATTATGTAGACCAGGCTGGCCTTGAACTCACAAAGATTCACCTGCCTCTGCCTCCCAAGTGCTGGAACTAAAGGCATGCACCACCACGCTTGGCCACAAGATTTTTTTGAAATATTTATTATTTTTATTTTATGTGTATGAGTGTATTCCCTGAATGTATGTGAGTGCACCCATGTCGTGCAGTGCTGCAGAGGTCAGAAGATGGCTTCGGATTCCCCTGAAACTGGAGTTAAGGACGGCTCGTAGCCACCATGTGGGTGCTGGGAATCGAACCTGGGTCCTCTGCAAGAGCAGTCAGTGCTCTTAACCTTTGAGCCATCTCTCCAGCCTGCAAGATTATTATTATTATTTTTTTTTTAAGTGGTGGCTGGAGAGATGGCTCAGGGTTGAGAGCAGTAGCTCCTCTTGCAGAGGACCAGGGTTTGGTTCCTAGCACTCATATGGCAGTTAACAATCATCGGTAACTCCAGTTCCAGGGGATCCAACACTCTTATCTGGCCTTCTCTGGCATTTCCTGACATGGGTGCATTTACATAAATGCAGACAAAACACTCATACACATAAAGTAGAAATTAAAAAAAAAAATAGCCAGGGATGGTGGCACGACTTTAATCACAGCACTCAGAAGGCAGAGGCAGGTGGATCTCTGTGAGATTGAGGTCAGCCTGGTCTACATAGTGAGTTCCAGGCCTACTGGGGCTACAAGAGAGTCTGTCTCAAAACAAAACAAAACAAAATAATATTTAAAAAATATGTGTAGTTTTATGTGTTTTGTGTATATGATAAACCAGAAGGGGGTGTTGGAGGTACAGCTGCCCCATACTGGTGTTGGGAATTAAGTTGAGTCTTCTACAATAGTAATGTGTGCTGTTAACCACTGAGCCATCTCTCTAGCCTGTATCAGCAAGAGACTAGAGGGTTTTATCTAAAAAACAAGACACACAATTGGGTGGGAGTGTGTCCATATTAAATTTGAAAAAAATCTTGCCAGATTGTTCCTTCTTTTCCAAAGCATAGTTTTTCCACACATTTACCATCAGTGACTTTCAGCAGTCCTTTAAACTGTAGTCAGTCAGATACTGGAAGCCAGAGTGATAGGAACTGGTAAGGCAGGTGAAGATGAATCAGAAGAGGTGATGGCAGATTCTAGTATGGTAGTTGGCACAGACCTTCAGAGTAAGACAAGGGTGGGAGTTAGGTGTGGTGGTCTATGCTTGTAAGATCTCACTTGGAGGGTTCTGGATGCTCTATGAATGAGACAAGGTACACACCGGGAGACTAGAATCAACACTGGTAGCAGAAGGAACAGAATCGAAGATAAGCCTTTGCACTGGATCCACGGCTGGCTCATGCATGAAACTGGCAAGTGACCAAGGGCTAGGTGTCCAGATCAACAACTTGGCTTCCTACATCCCTGAGCAGGTATATATGAGGATTAAATGACATTAGGCAAAGACCTTGTCACTGAAAATTTACTCCCTCCTTTCCTCCCCTTTCTCTTTCTGTCCTCCTTATTCTTCCTTTTCTTTTTCTTTTCTTGCGTTAAGAATCCAATTCTCGCTGGGCGTGGTGGCCCACGCCTTTTATCCCAGCAATTGGGAGGCAGAGGCAGGTGGATCTCTGTGAGTTCGAGGCCAGCCTGGCCTACATTAGTGAGTTCTAGGCCAGCTGGGGCCAAAAAGACCAAAAAAAAATAATCCAATTCTTTTCCACTGAGCTACATTCCCAATCCTGTTTTCTACAGTCTTAATTGCAGCCTACGCTGGCCTTGAACTAATGGCAGTTATCTAGCGCAGGGGATACCAGGCCCACAGTTCCTTTTGTTGACACCGATCCTTCAGATGAGCCTCAATTCCTGCAGAATGGAAGCCGGATGCCGGCAGCCACTTGCGTCCTGACTGCGGCTTCCCGCCTCAGGGCGGGACTTATGGAGGCCCCGCCCCCGCGCTGCGTGCGCACGTCGCGTCGTCCTCACTGGGCTGTGGCGGCGCTGAGGGAGTCACTGAGGAGAGCGACTGACCTGCGGCGCGGAGCGGAACGGCTGCGGGTGAGTGGCCCGCGCTGTCCTTGGCCTTGCCCCGGGTCGTCAGCGGGCCCTCGCCCGGCGGAGGTCCCTCCCGGCCGCCGGCTTGAGGGGACATCCGGGCAGGGGGCGACCGGAAGCAGAGTAAGGCTAGGGAGAGGGAGAGGGAGATGGAGGGGACCGGGCAGGCCGGGCTTGGCTGGAAAGCCGGAAACCCCGGGCGCCGCTCTGGACGACCTTTGCGCGTCAGGCCCGACCGTCCTCGGGTGTCCCCGCGGGGCCGAGCCCTCTCTGGACAGGGTGACCCCCGGGTCGCGGTTAGTGCAGCCCAGCATTGGGCCCACTTGAGGTCCGGGTAGAGCCCGCGACTGGAGCCTGGCGTGTGGCCTCAGTGGCTGCCCCTCCAGTGACTCACCTGGGTGAGAGGATCCCTGGGAATAACCGGGGGGTGGGGTGGGGGGTGGACACGGGACTTCAGGAGTGACCTTTGGTGCAGAGTGTATAATCAGGAGGACTCAGCCCAGTTGGTCTGGACCGGGTGGTCATCTGTCACCTAAGCACAAGGTTCTCAGTGACTTAATTGTCCTGTCAAAGCTGCCAGGACCGTCTTGCATAGTGTTTGCACAAGGCTGTGTTATGCTATTTGAATTGGTTCTGAAGAACTGGTTGTTGTGCCCTGTGGCTGCTTATCCTTTCTGTGTTATATTGCTGGTGCCATGAAACTACAAGGGGGAGTGTTATAGAAAGAAATAAACACCATATAATGCTCACCAGCTGAGCAAGACCTCTTGCTCTTAAGCCCTTTCTAAAACCATGTGAGTCGATAGTTTGTTTTCCTACCTTTTTTTTTTTTTTTTTTTTTTTTTTTTTTTTGTCATTGAACCTGAAGTTCACTGTTTGGGCTAGGCTGACTGTACAGCAAGCTCCTGGGGTCCACTTGTCTCCATCCAAAACTGGGGTTATAGGCCTGTGCAGGCCATGCCCAGGTTTTACATGAGTACTGGGGATTTGAACTCAGGTCCTTTTGCCTTCACAACAAGTCCCTTTACCCACTGAGCCATCTCCCCAACCCCAAAAAATAACCGGTTAGTTTAGTAATCTGCCCAGCAAAATTCTTATTGAAATTCAAGATACAAAGAAAGCAAAACCCAGCTGCTTGGTTATTGGAAAAGATCGAGAGTTGGGTCTCTAAATCCCAGATTACTTTTATTCTACCCTTCACCCCTCATTTAAATTTTCTTGTTTGGGGAAAATTTAGGAATCTTAGGGTTCTATGGAGTTCAGTTGTTTTTTTTTAATCCTTTAATTGTATGGTGAGGAAGTCCAAGTCCAAAGAAGTCCAGTACTCCCGTACACGTTAATGTCAGCAAGGTTAGAACTCAGGGGCTTGACTGGGTGTTCTTTCCTTGCATAGAGATGTGGTGGGCATAGGCTAGGAAACAATATCATAGGAGAAGCATTAACTGAAGCTTCCTGGGATGCTGAGCAAACCTGGGTTCTTGATAGAGCAGTCCATCTGCCACCAGGGTGGTCACCATCCAACTGTCCACATCTGGAGATACCTAACTTTGAAAAATCCAAGTGGCTAGCAAGGTAGAGGTAGGAGGAGCCCAAGTTTGAGGCCAGAGAGCAGGAGGTGGGGCAAGGCTATTAAACCTAAAAGCCCACCCCCAGTGACCCACTTCCTGCAGCAAGCCTCCACCTCCTTTAGGTTCCATAGCCTTCCCAAACAGTACCACCAGCTGGGGACCAAGTGTTCAAACATAGGAGCCAGTGGGGACAGGTCACATTCCAACCACCATATACAGGGTCTTGTTTTTAGTATCAGTTTGGTTTGATGCAGCTTTTTTTTGTTTCCCTAAAGGTGGCCTTCAGTCACCTTAGCTACAAGGGGAATGGGGATATGTCCAGAGCACGTCCCAGAATCTACCCGTGATAGCTTCCTAAGCTTGTGGACTTTCCCTTCTCTCACTGGTTGGGCCTGCATCACTGGCCATTTTCTTTTTTTTTTCCCGGTCTCTTTGAGACAGGGTCTCTCTGTAGCTCCAGCTGTCCTGGAACTCACTATGTAGATCAGGCTGGCCTTGAACTCACAGAGATCCATCTGCCTCTGCCTCCCGAGTTCTGGGATTAAAGGCCGGTGCCACCACACCTGGCAGTTTTCCTACTTTTAAAATGAGATCGTTGAAAGACTCTTGTGAAGTAACTTGACTTACATCCCACAACTAAAAAAATGACAAATGATTTTAAAGTTGATTTGCTTCGTGGAGATCCTGTGCTCTTTTCGAAATGGAGATGTAGAGATTAGTATGGTTATGTTGTTTAAGTGGTCTTGCTCTCCCTAAAAAGAGCCCAGTCATGGCCAGGCATGGTGGTGCATGCCTTTAATCCGACCACTCTGGAGGCAGAGGCAGGCGAATCTCTGTGAGATTGAGGCTAGCCTGATCTACAGGGAGTTCCAGGTCAGCTGGAGCTACAGGGGGACCCTGTCACAAGTCTTGCCCCACTCAGAACACCCCCCCTCCCCCTCAAAAAAAAAGCCCAGTCATGTAGAAGGAAATGAGTCTATTTATTGGTTTTGTGCTTTTACATTTCTGATATGGTGTTCATAAACTACCTGTGTGTGTATACTTTTACCTTCATTGTATGTTAATTTTTGGTGATAGGGATTGAACTGGCCTTGTGCATGCTGACCACATGCTTTACCATTGAACCCTCATTCCTAACCAGTGTTTTGTTTTACTTTGTTTGTTGAGAAGGGGTTCTTGCTATTTAAGTCAGGCTGGCAGAGTTTTAGAGTCTCCTGCCTCAGCCCCCTAACTGCTAGGATTATAGGCTTGCACCGTAGTACCCAGCCTAATGAGTGTGTTTTGATTATAGTGTTCCTAAACTTTTTTAGTTTCTTTAGAAAAAGTGTTTATTCAGAATTGTTTTTGAAGAAACATCACAAGGCATAATTTTTGTTTATTAGGAGTTTACAGTTCAGGACATTTATAAGTTCACTTAATAAAATTGGAAGTTGCTTTCAAATACAAAACTTCAACCAAAACACTGTAAGGGTGTGGGACTGTGGGCCTTGGAAAGTTGCAAGCTCATTAAACCCAGCTGAGGTTATGAAAAGGAAATCCTGTGTTTCCTCCATTGTCTGACGTGATTTGTCTTTTTTCTTTGCTTGGGGCAGTCAGTTAAGATGCTGTTGAATCACCAGAGTGAAAGATATGAGCACTCTAGAAATGGCAATATTGGGGAGTTACAGAACATCAAGCATTAATTGTCTTTAACTTACCCTCAGCAGAAGTATAAAACTATCAGATCTGGATAGATATTTGGGCATACCTTGATTTTTAAAAAAAGATACCCCTCCCCCTTTTTTAAACAGGGTCTCGCTATGTAGCCTGGGCTGGCCTGGAACTCACAGAAATCCGCCTCCCAAGTGCTGGGATTAAAGGTGTGTGTACCATTACACCTGGCATTCGCTTTTAATAGCTGACTCTGTAGCACTCTGGACTCTACATTAGGAGTGCACCAAAAACTGGAATATCACTCCTCCAGAAGGCAGTTTTTAGAAATTGGAATTGTGTGTTTGAGAGTAAAGTTCATAATTCAGCTTTTCACTCCTTGAAGAAAACAAAACAAAAACCTCTTTGGATGTTTCTGGCCATAGTCAAGTGTAAATGTAATCCCTTTGGTAGCCAAAAGGTTAATGAATTCTGAGGCTGGTGCAGGGTATAGTGATATCTCTTGTAATCTTGGCACTTGGAGTTCAAGGTCATCCTTGGCTATATAATGAGTATGAGACCAGTCTAAGCTAGGTGAAACATTATCTTTAAAAAAAAGACAAAAAACATAGGATGAAGGCTTTATTTATTTCAGGTGTGTGTTACCATACCCTGTAACTTGACAGATTTAGAATTCATTTGATTTCTCATAACTACCTTGCAGAATTGTTACTACAGAGAAAAGCTCAGAAATTATGTAGCTGATCCCAAGGAACTCAGTCTGTGGTAGAACCAGAGTTTGCTCTTGGTTGTGAGCATCAAAAGCATATGCTTTAACCACATAGCCAGTAGACTTTCTTGTTGGTTGATCCGTTTCATTTAGCTTTTGTTGAATGCCTACCGGCAGGTGGAATTTAAAAAGCTTCATCCAGTACACTGCCAAAGCTCCAACACTTTTTTTTCTTTTTGAGACAGGGTCTCCCTGTAGCCCCAGCTGATCTAGAACTCACTATGTAGACCAGACTGGCCTCGAACTCACAGAGATATGCTTGCCTCTGCCTCTGGAGTGTGGGGATTAAAGGTATAGGCCACCATACCCAGCTAGCTCCTTGTGTATTGTAACAACATTTTAGACTATGCTGTTCAGGACGGATGTCAGGGTACATACCTGCTATTAGACATGGTGAACTCATCTTCTAGAAATTTTCAGACAGGGATTCTGTCTTTGGATCATAGGATACATAGTGTGATACAAATACTGAAATGTGTGTCTAAATTAATTGTTACATACTACATTAGTGCAGATGCTGATTCACTAAAGTGATTGTTGGGTTGGAGAGGCTACGTTCTGGGAATCACCTAGTGAGGAAAAAAACATAGTTCCTACATTTCTCACACAGATTAAGTAATGCAGGACAGCTTGGTACCTTTCCCCTTCAATCCTAAAAATCTAGTTGAATAAGGCCGGGTGGTGGTTGCACACCTTTAATCTTTCCTGCTGGGGAGGCAGAGGCAGTTCCAGGCCAGCCTGGTCTACATAGCCAGGCCAGCTGGGGCTACAGGGAGACCCTGCCTCAAAAATACCAAAAAAAAACAAAAAAAAAAAAAAAAAAAAAAAAAGAAAGAAAAGACTAGTTGAAGGTTCTTTTGCTAAATAATTACTAGGTCACTTTGATTTTCTGCCTTTAAAGTATGGTCGTGAAATGTGTTGTCGGTAATTTGTTACTAACAATGAAATTTAGGAATGGCTATGATTTTTCTTATAGTTTGACTAGAGATATAGGTAATTTGATAGAATGCTTACCTTCTAGGCATGAGGCTCTGGGTTTGGTCCTTAGAGAAAAAAAAAAAGTGATTAGGTTATAGATCATCCCTGTATGTTAGTTCTTAGGTTTTTTTTTTTTCGGGGGGGGTCTTTTTTGAGACAGGGTCTCCCTGTAGCCCCAGCTGTCCTGGAACTCACTATGTAGACCAGGCTGGCCTTGAACTCACAGATATCTTGTCTCTTGTCTCCCAAGTGCTGGGATTAAAGGCTTGCACCACCACACCCAGCCTAGTTCTTAGGCTTTTAAGACTGCATTTTTCAGCTGGGCATGAGTTCAAGGCCACCCTGCTCTACATAGAGAGTTCCAGGTCAGCCCCGGCTGTAGGGACCCAAAAAAACAAACAAAAAGAAGACTCTTTCTCTTTTCAAAGATTTATTCTTATTTTATGAGTGCTTTGCCTGCATGTATATATGTGTACTGCATGCATTCATGGTGCCCGTGGAGGCCAGAAGAGGGTATTAGATCCCCTGGAACTATATGGATAGTTGTGAAGTTACCATGGGAACTAAACCCAGGTCCTCTGCAAGAGCAACACATGCTCTTTTTTATTTTAAGTGCAATTAAAAACTTTTTATGTGTATGAATGCCTTGTCTGCAAAAAATTCAAAAAACATTTGCACTTAAAATGAAAGAGAACATTTGTGTGCGTAAGACTCTTGAGTTCAATCCTCAGCGCCCCCTGCCCCAAAGTTTAATTTGGTTAGAGATCATCCTATATGTTGACTTGCATTTTGAGACTTTCAAGATTTTAATTTTCTTTTTAAGATTTATTTTTATTTTATGGTTATAAGTGTTTTGCCTGCATGTATATATGTATATATATATATATGTATATGTGTGTGTTTGAGTAAGGATTTGTTCATGTTAGTGCAATGCCTTCGGAGGTCAGAAGAGAGGGATGGATCCCCACCAGGAGCTTAAGTTATAGGCAGTTGGGAGCTGCCTGATGTGTTGAGAGCTGAGTTCAGATTCTCTGCAAAAGCAGTCCATGCTCTGAACTGCTGAGCCATCTCTGTAGTCCTCTGAGAGGCTTTTTAAAAAATTTATTTTTATTTTATGTGTATGAGTGTATTGCCTCCATGTATATAAGTGCACCCATGTTGTGCAATGCTCACAGAGGTTACAAGAGGGCATTGGATCCCTTGGAACTGTAATTACAAATGGTTGTTAGCTGCCATGTGAGTTCTGGGAATTGAACCCAGGTCTTCTGCAATAACAGTTAGTGTGTGGCTTCTCCTGTGGTGCATAGTTGTCCATATATAAATAAGCCTTTTTTTCTTTCTTTCTTTTTTTTTTTTGAGACAGGGTCTCCCAGTAGCCCCAGCTAGCCTGGAACTCACTATGTAGACCAGGCTGGCCTTGAGCTCACAGAGATTCGCCTGCCTTTGCCCTTTTTTACTGAGAGAAATACGCAGTTGATGATTCTGTTCCTAAGGATTCCTGGTGCCTTGCATATTAAAGTAGGAAGTAAAAGGATAAGATGGAAGTGCTTCCTCTGACTGTCCCTCAAGCATAGACAGCACTTGCTGGCAACGGTATGTAGCACTAACTGGCCTGGAACTCACTGTTTAACAGGATAGCCCTCAAACTCACAGAGATCTGCCTGTCTCTGTCTCTCCAGTGTTGGCCTTAAAAGATATGCACTACCATGCCCAGCCACTCTTTTACTCTCAGGCCAGTAGCCACACTTGATTTCCTGCCACCACAGATACAATGCTGTGTAGGACAAAGCATAGTTATTCTTGCTCTTAGGCATGCCATTGTCAGGAAGCCACAGAATAATTCCTGATGCTCTAGGCCTGGAGAAGCAGATATAGGTCCTTTACAGAGCCAGCGTGAAAAATGGAGATGCCAGTTGATGAGAGTTTTGTCTTGTAGAATTGCTAATCTTACAGGAACTTTCTGTTAGCTTTTTTTTTTTTGTCTTTTTGAAGCAGGGTCTCCCTGTAGCCCCAGCTGTTCTGGAACTCACTATGTAGACCAGGCTGGCCTTGAACTCACAGAGATCCGCCTGCCTCTGCCTCCCAAGTGCAGGGACTACAGGCGTGCGCCACCACACCCAGCTACTGTTAGCCTTTTAAAAAAAATATTTATTATTTTATGTGTATGAGTATATTGCCTGCATGTATGTGAGTGCACCTGTGTCATGCAGTGCTGCAGAGGTCAGAAGAGAGCTTTGGATGCCCCTGGAACTGGAGTTGAGGACAGTTTGTAGCCACCATGTGGGTGCTGGGAATTGAACCCGGGTCCTCTACAAGAGTAGCCAGTGCGCTTAACCACTGAGCCATCTCTCTAGCCCCTCTGTTAGCCTTTTTAAAAACAAAACAAAACAAAATCCTTTTTGCCATTTCCAAGAAGCATACGTTTTCAAAGGTAGAATGAACTGCTTAGATTTTTTAACTACTCAATACACAGTTGACACATTTCCAGGTTCTTGAAACCAGATCTTGTTTGTCTCTAGTTGCTATGGCAGTGGGTGCTATAGAGATGGTGCAGATCCTATTGTGACCTCTCATGGTGTAGGGATGCTTCAGAACCTCTGATTTGATTGTCCACCAAAAGCCTGGTAGGTCTGGCTGCTTCTCTCCAGGCAGTGAGTGTTGGGGTGTGCCATCTCCCCCTTTGGGACCACCTTGAGTTGCCATCTTAGTTAACAAAAGTAGGCCTTACCAAGGAACAGTCATCTTGGGTTGTATACTCTGAGGGAGTCAACGTAGGTCTTTTGGGGATAAGAAGCAGCAGCTTCAGAGAGAGAGAGAAAGGGAGGGAGGGAGGGAGAGAGGGAGGGGGAGGGGGAAGGGGGGAGAGGGAGAAAGAGAGAGAGAGATTGGTGTAGGTATGTGCGTGTGTGTGAGGACAGAGATTGACATCAAGTATCTTCCTCAATCTCCACCTTTTTTGCTCTCTACCATATTTTGTGAAACAGGTTCTCTCCCTGAATTTGTTGCTTACTAATTTGGCTCTGCTGGCTGGCCAGTGAGTTACAGAGATATCTGCCTGTCTTACCCCCCACCCCAAGCACTGGGGTTACAGATGGGTCCCCTATTTTATGTGGGTACTGGGGATCTGAACTCAGGTACTCAATGCTTATGCAGCAGGGACTTTACCCATTGAGCCATCTCTCAAGCCCCCAACTCTGAATCTTCAAATGGAAGCCTGAGCATTTATTATTCAGAAATAATAGGGTCATGGTAACTTTTCATCCTAAAACAACAAACCACAAGCCATTTTTTAATGTTTTCACTGTGGGAATAAATGTATGGTGTGGGGTGTGTAGCCACAGTTTTCATGTAGCTTGTAGTCTGTGGCAACCACCACACTAAAGCTCACATTCATGAACCAATGAAAATTGGTTGGGGATACAGAATCTCTTGAATTTCAAATGACTCAGGTTTAGTTCCAACTTGAGTATTAACTTCCTAAATAACCACAGTCATGTTAATTTCTCTTTATCTTAGTTTCTTTTCCTTCCTAATTGTTGACTCTTTTGCTTCCAACCCCAAATGTGACTCACATTTTAAAACTATCTTCTATTTATTCTTTGACAATATCATATGTGTATAAAATGTATCTTGATCTTATGACTCAGTTCTTGTTTTTATTTTATGAGTGTATTGCCTGCATTTATGTAAGTGCACTTGTGTCATGCAATGCCCACAGATTCCCATGGAACTGGAGTTCCAGTTGTTAGCTGCCATGTGGGTTTTGGGAACTAAACCCAGGTCTTCTGCAAGAGCAGCCAGTGCTCTTAACCACTGAGCCATCTTTCGAGCTCCACAGTTCTTGTTTGATGGAAACTGAAGCTAAAGGTGACAAGTGAAAGTTGGTAGATGACTATCCACAGGACACATGGTTTCAAGCTTGTTGAAAGTTGGCAGAACTTTTTCTTAATGGTTCCTAGGGTTGATGGAAGGTTTCATCAGCATTTCTTCTGTAGGTTTTGTTCTTAAAAGATTCCTTCCCAGGGCTGGAGAGATGGCTCAGTGGTTAAGAACACTGGTTGTTCTTGCAGAAGACCTCGGTTCAAATCCCAACACCCACATGGCAGCTAACAACTATCTGTAACTCCAGTCCCAGGGGATCCGACAGCCTCTTCTGACCTCCGCAGGCACTATGCAACACAGGTGCACTTACCTACATGCAGGGAATACACGCATACACATAAAATTAAAAAAAAAATCCTTCCCAAATCATTTTAGAATGCAGCCAGGGCCCCATGTGCAACTTCCATGCTTCTTATGACCTGTTGTCTCCTTACAGTTGGAGGCACGAATCAGGGAACAGGGTCATTTATTGTAGGAAGGCAGGCTCTTTCTTTGGCTCTCCTGCTGTGGGTCTGTGAGGATCTAACCTAACATCTTACACATGCTGGACAAGTAGGAAAACTCTGTACTAGGACTCCTAATCATCCCAACAGTCATTTCCAGGCCCCTTCTCCATGTGTGTTTGAGTGCATCTTTGGTGTCTTCTTGGATTCCTTGCACAGTTGTATTTGGATATACTAGAGATGAGCATATCTACTTTCCCCAGTGAAAAGTACTTGTGGAAGAAGCCTTGGTCTTTCTGAGCTGATGCCATTTATTGAAGTTTCTAAGAGGTTGATACCTTTGGCTTTTTTATTGTTTTTAATATTTTGAGATAGGGTCTCATTATCTGTAGCTCAGGTTGGTTTTAAACTTTTGATCCTCCTGCCTTAGCCTCCCCAGTACTGAGACTGCAAGTATACACCACCATCCCCAGCTTGCTTTTTTTGTTCTTTGTTTTTTCAGTGCTGGGGGTGGAATTTAGGACCTCAAGAATACTAGGAAAATGCTCTACTACAGGACTAATCCCTAACCTGTACAGTTGCCTTTCTTGTTTCTTGCCCAGATTTGCAACAGTATGTTTCATAAATCTGACTCTTAAGTTTTTTTGTCTTAGAGTCCTTACTTTTCCAGGATTTCTGGTCTGATCCTGCTCTTTATCAAGAGGTTAATAGTCATCCATTCCATGAACTTTAGGATTCCCAAGACAAATTGAAATGAAGACAGGGCAAGGCTTATATATCAGATTTCCTGAGGATTGGCAGTGCCAGAATTCAGAGACCTCAAGCCATTTATTCTAGAAACTCAGAATTGTTGACCTAGATAATGTGGTTTCCTTGTGGTGTTGAGGCCCCTGTTATCAGATGCCTTGTTGGGTTAGAACTGATTTAGTGGTCTACTGCCCCCAGCAACAGACTCAGCCAACATTTATCTGAGCTGGCATTGATGGGATTCAATCCTGCCTTGATCACATGTTGTGGGTATTCAGTCCTGCCTTGATCACATGTTGTGGGTATTCAGTGGTGTGGGTATTCAATCCTGCCTTGATAACATGTTGTACCTCATACAGCCACAGGAGGATGGAGTCCTTTGGTGTGACATGCCCAGAATTACCTGAATTTGCTGGACTTCTAATTCTTCCTCAGTGTTTCAGAGGACTTGAACTCCTGTATATCTAAGTATGACCTTGAACTCCTGATTCCTGTTCCTCTTGCTTCTACCTCCCAAGTGCTGGGATTATAGGCATGTGCCACCATGCCCAGTTTACTGAGCCCAGCTGGGGATTGAACCCAGGGCCTTGCCAGCTGCTTATTCTTTTTTTTTTTTTTTTTTTTTTTTTTTTTTGGTCTTTTTGAGACAGGGTCTCCCTGTAGCCCCAGCTATCCTGGAACTCACTATGTAGACCAGGCTGGCCTTGAACGCACAGAGATCTGCCTGCCTCTGCCTCCCAAGTACTAGGATTAAAGGTGTGCACAACCACACCTGGCTTTAAGACTTAATCGTGTGTGTGTGTGTGTGTGTGTGTGTGTGTGTGTGTCCCCGCCCATGGAGGCCAGCGGTATTGGATCCCCTGGAACTAGAGTTACAGATGGTTGTTAGCAGCCATGTGGGTGCTAGGAACTGAACCTGGGTCAGCTCTGCAAGAGTATCCAGTGCTTTTAACTGCTACACCATCTCTCCAGCCCACGATTTTTATAAATGCTGGATTTTACAACTCCTTCTTGGTGGTTTGTTTTGTTTTGTTGTTTATTCTGGTTTGATTTTGTTTTGAGGCTGGGTTTTGTTGTAACCCTGGCTGGCCTGGAATTCATTGTGTAGATCAGGCTGGCCTTGAAACTTTCAGCAGTCCTTTTTCCACTTCCCAAGTACTGAGATTACAGACAGGTACCAGTGCTGGATTTTAAATGATATTAAGGACCAAGATCTTCTCCTTCAGGAACTGGGCTTATTCTGTTGATCATTTCACAGTATCCTGGCATGGTCTGAAAAGCTCACCTTGGGGTACCTAATATATTTCTATCTCTTAGGGTTGCTAGTGAGTCAGAATGAACTCCACATTCATTCTCAATTTCTTTCATAATGTTTGAAAAACTTTGCTATTTTTAATTGGCACATATCTTATTTGGCTTACTAATTTTAACAAATTATTTTCATAATAACCATTTTTGATCCTTCAAATAATCTTATAGTATTGAACACTGGGCAGGTATTATTATATTTTACATATGAAAAACTGTAGAGAACCAGAGAGATTTAGGGGCTCTGAAGAGATGTATCCATCTGCCTTTGACTTCTCCTCTCCTCCTTTTCCTTCCACTGTAGCCCTGGCATATGTTTGCCATATTGTAGGTTTGCAAGTAGAATGAGAATTACCATATAATACAACAGTATTACTACCCGGTATGTATCCAAAAGAAATACTCACTGTGCCAAACAAATATGTGTAATCCTATGTTCTTTGCAACATTATTAGCAATAAACAAGAAATGGAAACAACACACACCCCTCATTTAGCTTGTATTCACAATGAATTCTATGTGTGCATTCTATCAGTTACAGCCCAGGTTGGAGGCTCCATAGGGTGCTGGGCTGTGATCCTGGACCTTGATAAACAAGAGTCTAAGGGAAATCCTGATCTGTCCTGTAGGAAGCTTCTGGTTTAACTGGGGACAGTCACATGTTTCAGTTCTATATAGGAGTGAACTCTTAGCTGCAAGATAGCCTTCTAGGAAGTAGGCAGAGGACTCAGGGATTGATGATAAGCCTTATGCCCAACAGAAAACTGTTCAAGTAGGGAACTACAACCAAGTCTTAATGCAGATTGCTCTGAGCAGTCACTTAGTGTCTCCTGTGCTTGTGGGATAACAATATCTCATGTCATAGGCATCAGCTCTTCATTGCTGATTGTCCCTACCCAGTGAGCCAGGCTAGCAGCATTGTTACAATTACCACAGGGGTGGGGGGTTGGGAGGCGGGGCAGGTCACCCTGCCATTGCCTCCTCTCTGTGCTAGCTGAGCTTAGCCAAGTCCTGTGAAAAATGAACAAAAGAAGTCTTTGAGGCCAGGCGTGGTGGCACACGCCTTTAATCCCAGCCCTTGGGAGGCAGAGGCCAGCCTGGTCTACATAGTGAGTTCCAGGACAGCTGGGGCTACAGGGAGACCCTGTCTCAAAAAGACAAAAAAAAAAAAAAGTCTTTATTGTTCTTTAAATCACTAAATGGGAAGTGAATCATAACATAGTACTTCAGTTATATTTCTGCTTGGCAGCAGTACCTCAATCTACCTGACCTTAAATTTGCTGCATTTACATCTCCACAAAGAGGTTTTTTTTTTTTTTTTTAAATAAGTTGTGTTCAGAAGCCCTAGTACCTTGAAACGGTGATTTACTGGTAGCAGCAGCTTTGAGATAGGTGTTCTGGATCTTCTTGGTGGGTCTGCAGGAACCTCCTTCTGGAAGTCTTTGTGATAGGAACTTGCAGCTTTGCTCAGATCGGAATGAAAACTGTAGCTGATTTGGCAAACAGCTGGGAAGTATGAGAATTATGGAGTAGTCACAGTTTTTGGAAAGTGGGAGACAGAGTGATCTTCCCAGAACTTGTGATAGCAGAGGGGCCACAGACTGACTTCCTGTTGACTAATTCAGGGCAGATGATTGGTTTGCTTATAACAGTTTGTGTCTCTGGTTTCCTTTTTGCTGTCTTTTCCTTCCAATAGGCTCAAACCACTTTATATAAAAGAAAAAGCCAGTTGGCTAAGTAATCCAACAAAATCTAAGATTTCAGAGCTTTCTAAATTCCCAGTCATTGTTAGTATACTTATATACTATACTTTTTTCCCCCTCCAGTACTGAGAATGGAATCCAGGGCTGTGTGCATGCTAGGCAAGCACTGTGCTCTACCTCTGAGCTACACCCCCATCCCTATATTGTAGATATTGTATATAGTTGTAGTTAGTGGTTTGAGTTTTGTTTTGGGTTTTTTGGAGACAGGGTTTCCTTATAATTCCATCTGACCTAGAACTTGCTATATAGACCAGGCTTGGCCTCCATCTCAGAGATCTGCCTGCCTCTGCTTCCTGAGGGCTGGGATTAAAGGTATGTGCCACCACTCCTGGCTGGATTTTTTTTTTTTCCTTTGGTCTTTTTGAGACAGGGTTCCCTGTAGCCCCAGATGGCCTGGAGCTCACTATGCAGACCAGGCTATCCTTGAACTCACAGATTCACCTGCCTCTGCCTCCCTAGTGCTGAAATAAAAGGTGTGTACACCATGCCTGGCGATTTTTTTCTTTTTTTAAATGTACATTCTGTGTATTAATGTAGTTATCAGCTTGTCAGAGTTATGCTAGCATTCCATTGTTTATTGTTCTTTAAGTAACTCATAACCTTGTTAGGCTGTATGATTTGTTTTCTAGTGTTTATTATTTATTTTGGTAAGGAAAATTTTTTTTTTTTTTTTGGTCCTTTTGAGACAGGGTCTCCCTGTGACCCAGTTGCCCTGGAACTCACTATGTAGCCTGCCTCTGCCTCCCGAGTGCTGGGATTTATAGTTTTTAAGGATTATTTCCCCTGTCACCCTTCCTTTCTGTTTGGTTTGGTTTTGTGAGATAAGTCTTTTCCCTGTGGCCCTGAGAGTCTGGCCTTGAACTTGCAGTGATCCTCCTGCCACTGCCTCTCCTGTGCCGGGATCATAAGCATGCAAGTCAGTTTTGTGCAGGTCCTGTGAAGACCCATGTAGGGCTTACCCCACAGTTGGCAAAGCCTGTTCCAGCTTCTTAGAGGAACATAGCGAGGCAACCTTGTACTCTTTTTCATACTATTCTTTGATCTGCAGGGCCCCTCCCCAATCCTGAATCCCTTATATTGTTGAGGGTCCTTTTCCAGAAAGCCACTCTACATTCCATTCTTTGTGTTTTAATTTTTATTTATTCTTATTTTAATGTGTGTGAGTGTTTTGCCTCCATATATGTTAAATGTACTGGTGTTATACAATGTCTTCAGAGGCCAGAAGAAGGCATTGGATCCCCTGGAACTGGAGTTACAGATGGTTATTAGCCTCCATATGGGTGCTGGGAATCTGCAAGAGCAGCCAGTGCTCTTAACCACTGGACCACCTCCAGCCCATTTTTGTTCTTATTTTTGAGACAGGGTCTGTCTGTAGCCCCAGCTGGCCTGGAACTCCCTTTGTAGACCAGGCTGGTCTTGATCTCAGAGAGATCTGCCTGACTCTGCCTCCTGTGTGTACCACCAGGCTAGGTTTATATGGATTCTTGATGACTGTCTGCCTTTACATTCTTCTGAACAACTTTGTATACCAGATAATTAATTCATTAGCATTGTGTGGAAAAAATGTTTGCTTTGGAGTTAAGGGAATGTTCTATTCTATACTGTGCAGTTTATTTTTTGAGAATTCTCAGATTTCACTAAACTTCAAAGTACAAGAGGAAGGCCTTGGCTCCTGTGTTGGCAGTTTAATCTTTGTGATTTGCTTATACTATTGTGCTACATTGTTCATCTAGAAAGTTCTCTGAGTGCCCCCACCCACCCCACTGCTACAGTGGAAGCCTCCAGGGATGGAAAATGAGCTTGTTGTATTACTGTATTTCCCTAGCTAACAAAGCAGGTGATGGGAGTTGACTGGCCAACTTACTGTTTCTGTACCTCAGCAGAGTACTGAGTAGGCTGTGGACATTATGCTTGCTAGGTGACTCATTTGGAGCTAACGCGGACTTGCTTAGGCACCTTGTAAGCTGCTTTGTTCTACAGAGGAGCTGCTAGGCACAGTCTGGTTTAACTAAATGCCAGCCAACACCCTCCTTCCACTATCTGCACAAGGCCACCCAGCAGCCAGTAGGTAGGACACATGATGAAATGGAAGCCTTACATTGCTTGTTGAGCTGAGAGTAGCTGCAGCTTTTTTATCTTTTTAAAAAATGTAGTTTACTTTTATGCCTTTTATTTGGACAATTTCAAACATGAAATTATAAGACTAGCATACGGGGCTGGAGAGATGGCTCAGTGGTTAAGAGCACTGACTGCTCTTACAGAGGACCCAGGTTGGATTCCCAGCACTCACACGGCGGCTATGAACCGTCTTTAACTCCAGTTCCAGGGGAATCCGAAGCTCTCGTCTGACCTCTGAGGCATTGTACGACATGGGGTGCACTCACATATGTGCAGGCAATACACATTCACATAAAATAAAAATACAATATTTTTAAAAAGACTAGCATAAAGAACTTGATACCTTTTACCCAGACTGTCAGAATTTTGCCTTATTTGCTTTTTTGCTTGTGAATGTTTCCCAATGTCCCTCCCTTCCTTTTCATATAGCTGCTTGTCCACACACATCCTTCTGAAGTGGTGACAGTAACTGTAGACATCATGCCTTACATCTGAACGTCAGTGTATATTGCCTAAGAACAAGTTCAACATCATTATAATGCTGTTATCTGTACATATTCAGATTTGTTCCAGTACTGGCAGAACTTTGTTGTGAAAACAGTTTTGTTTCCTTCATCATTTTGGCTCAAAAGAGAGCAGAATGGATCGGCATTTGGGAAGTGATTGACAAAAAGTACTGAATCATAAGCTTCTTACATTTTTACAGGACCAGAGTGAGGGCGGCAGGAACCACTGAACAACAATGTCTTCAGAAGTGGAGACCTCAGAGGGGGTAGATGAGTCAGAGAAAAAGAACTCCATGGCCCCAGAAAAGGAAAACCATATCAAGTGAGTGATGGGAATTGACTGTATCTCAGCAGGAGGGCTCAGCTTCTATTTGTCCAGAATACCTGGTTTAGTCTCTGGTGATACTTGGGAAGGGTCATCACCCCTGAGCTGTAGACATTGGGATGTTTAGTTGGCACTGGAAGGCCCTATATCCAGCCTGGGCTGTTCTGCCCTGTGGTTTGCACTCCTCTGTAATCTTACTCAAGGAGGCAGGCCAGATGCTGCTGGGAGTGCTGAGGGATTCATGGTAGTAGTAATTTTTTTCTTAAAAACCTAAGTGGTTTTTCATCTGGACTGAGGAGGAGTAATCAGGAACAAAGCTGGTTCCTTTCACAACATCATTTTCCCCCCAAATGTGAAACCTGAATTCTGCTCTGGGCAGCCTTTTTTTAAAATGTATTAAAAAAAATTGAAAAAATTTTTGGTGTATGTGTGTACTGCCTACATGTATGTAAGTGCATGCATATCATGCATTGCCCACAGAGGTCAGAAGAGAGCGTCAGATTCCTCTGGAACTAAAGTTAAGGATGATTGCTAGCCACCATATGGGTGCTGGGAATTGAACCCTAGTTCCCTGCAAGAGCAGCCAGTGCTCTTAACTGCAAAGCTATCCTCATTATTGTATTTTTTTAAATGTGCTTTGCTTGTATGTATCTAAGTGCACCTGTGTGTGCAATGCCTACAGAGGCCAGAAGAGGGTGGTGGAGTCCCTGGAAATGGAGTTAACCGTTTTTGGTTTTGGTTTTTTGGTCTTTTTGAGACAGGGTCTCCCTGTAGCCCCAGCTGTCCTGGAACTCGCTATGTAGACCAGGCTGTCCTCAAACTCACAAAGATCAGCCTGCCTCTGCCTCCCAAGTGCTAGGATCAAAGGTGTGTGTCACCACGCCCGGCTTGGAGTTAACAGTTTTTAAGTCACCATGTGGGTGCTGAAAATTGAATCAGGGTACTCTGTAAGAGCAGCCAGTACTCTTAACCATCTCTCCAGACCTACTGGGCAGCCTTTTCTGGCTAATTTCTCTGACACTCAAATTACTGGGCCCTGTTCTTCATTAGAACCCTGTCATTAGCTAAGCTCTTTCTTGTATCTTGAAGTAATTGGTAATAAACCAATTCTCAGGAGGTGGGAGGTACAAATTAATCTCTTAGAGAAGCCAGGGGAGGCTAGACCAAATTCTCTCAAAATTTGGGGGAACCAAATTTTTCTCACAATGACAAGATGGACTGTGTGTGGATGCACATGACCCCTCCCCAGGTGCCATCATCCTTAGGATCATACTTTTCTTTTTTATCCATTCATTGGTACAACTTTATCCTGTGTTATTCAGTTAAGCAGTACAAAAATCAAGATCTTGGTCTCTATCAGTTGTCTCCTCATCTTCCCACACCTGGGCTCATCCACATGTCCTGAAGGACTGGGCCCCAAGGGGAAGGAAGGCAGCAAAGCTGTTTCAGATGAGATCCAGCCTTTTCTGGGCTGTCTTAGAGGTGCTTTTCTCCAGCCACTAGGTGGCAACAGAAGCAAAACATCATTCATTTAGGTGATTCCTAACAGATAATGGACACATTGGATCCAGATACTTTTGAGACCAGTCATCTGTCCCCTCAGTCTCTGACACATTGTCATGTCTATTTGCCCTGTGCTCAGCAACAAGGCCCACCTGTTTGTGCTGAACTGTCTGACCAGTCCCTATTTCTAGTCTAGCAAGTGGTCACCTGGGGTCCTTTTGGGGGGCTGGAAAGGACTAACTTAGACACAAAACCCATCTCTACAGAATGGCAGACCTCTCTGAGCTCCTGAAGGAAGGGACCAAGGAAGCACATGACCGGGCAGAAAATACCCAGTTTGTCAAGGACTTCTTGAAAGGAAACATTAAGAAGGAGCTATTTAAGGTTTGTGCCCTCAGATAGATGAGACTGGGTTCCTGACTTTCATATGGGGTAGGAGGCGGAGTGGCTTTAGTCCTCTGAGGTAGTTGCCCTGCAATGACTTTGAGGGAGAAGCCAAGCCTTTTATATTTTTTCCTGGAGACAGGGTCTGGCTGTGCATCCAGGCGGGCGTCCAACCCTAGATCCTGCTGTCTTAGCTTTCCAAATGCTGGAGATTATAGGCATATGCCACCATGCCCAGCCACATTAAATTTTCTGTGTGTGTGTGTGTGTGTGTGTGTGTGTGTTAAGCTTTGGCTTTCCTGGCCTAAATAGTGTAGTGATATAAAGAGAAGCAAAAATACACTACCATTTCTTTTAAGAACTATAGAAACTTCCTAGGTATGTTAAGTAGTTCACTATATAAAAATGGGTCACAGGTTGGGTCTTTGGGAGCTGGACAAGCAGCCTTTTCTCTAGTCCCTTCAAGGTGGTGGGCTCCAGAGTTGCTGACCTGGCCTATAGCCCTTTCCTATTGTCTCCCATCACCCTCACAGCTGGCCACTACTGCACTTTACTTTACATACTCGGCCCTTGAGGAGGAAATGGACCGCAACAAAGACCACCCAGCCTTCGCCCCCTTGTATTTCCCTATGGAACTGCACCGGAAGGAGGCACTGACCAAGGACATGGAGTATTTCTTTGGCGAAAACTGGGAGGAGCAGGTAAAGTGCTCCGAGGCTGCCCAGAAGTATGTGGAGCGGATCCACTACGTAGGGCAGAATGAACCAGAGCTGCTGGTGGCCCATGCTTACACTCGTTACATGGGGGACCTGTCAGGAGGTCAAGTACTGAAAAAGGTGGCCCAGCGGGCACTGAAACTCCCCAGCACTGGGGAGGGGACCCAATTCTACCTGTTTGAGCACGTGGACAATGCCCAGCAGTTCAAGCAGTTCTACAGGGCCAGGATGAATGCTCTGGATCTGAACTTGAAGACCAAAGAAAGAATTGTGGAAGAGGCTAACAAAGCCTTTGAATATAATATGCAGGTACCTGGGGGTTTACCGTGGAGGGCTGGGGGTGGGGCACCTCAGAGAAAAACTGGGAGCAAATCCAAAGCTTCCTTGAAGAGGGCATTGATAGCATGAGAAATGTGCTCCTGCGTGCCCTAGAGAAAAATAAGGGAATCAAATTAGCCATCAAAGGGCATGGGCCAGTGTGTGGCTCACAGATGGGAGGCCTGGCTTGAAGCCTTTGGATAGTGATGGAAAGGATGAGGCCCCAGCACAAGGGGGCTGAGAAAGGAGCTCTCTTCCTCTCATCACAGGATGCTGGGATTGAGGAATGGGTAATTTTCTCCTTTAGTAGAAAGGATTGGTTTGAAAAACAATGCCTGGTAAATTCAAAGCCCAATTTGTCAGGAAATAAAGAGTAATTGGCAAGTAGCCTTCAGGTGGAGCTGAGCATGCAGAGGCTGATTTCTGTCTTCAGGTCAGCCCCTAGTATCAGGGAGAAAAGCTGTAAGCACTCAAAATGGAGTTAACAGCAGCACCATGGCCTGAACTCCTACAGAGATGCAGAATAGTGCCCACTTTTCTAGCTGCTTGCTCAGTTTGTCTGCAGGCCTAGACAAGTGCACCTGGCTCCATTTCCTCTGTGGGTGGTAGGCAGGAGTCTGCATGATTCAGGGATGGCTCAGTCGATTTGTTTCTCAGATATTCAGTGAACTGGACCAGGCTGGCTCCATACTGGCCAGAGAATCCCTGGAGGACGGGCTCCCCATGCATGATGGGAAGGGAGACGTACGTAAATGTCCTTTTTATGCTGCTCAGCAAGACAAAGGTAGGTTGTGACTCAGGAGCTACCATTTCTGGGCGGGTGTGTCACTGGCCACCACTGATGCCATGTCTTCTATTGTGCTGCGTACAGGTGCCCTGGAGGGCAGCAGCTGCCCCTTCTGGACAGCCATGGCTGTGCTGAGGAAACCCAGCCTCCAGTTCATTCTGGCTGCCAGTGTGGCCCTGGCTGCTGGACTCTTAGCCTGGTACTACATGTGAAGGACCTGTCATGTCATGTTGGCATCCTACCCCAAATGATATGTTACATCCCCACCTCCACCTCTTATTAAACTACCACCTCAGGTGACTTTTTTAATGCTGGGTTTGAGAAAACGTGAGCAACCAATAAAAGCCAGACACTAACCCTCTGTTTGATGTTGTCTCTGTGAGCTTGGTTGTCACCCTAGTAGCAGCCAGTGTTGTACTGCATAGCAGGGCAGCCCTGAAACTCTGATCCAGCCGTGTTCCAGGGCTTTTGCCACTTTGGGGCCCTAAGTTTTATTACTTTCACTCTTCTTTCTCTTCAGTTGGAACAGTCACTGCCCTCTTGTGAGTGAGCTGCCAGTCTCCCAGGTTCTGTGAAGGGACTCTTTGCTCAGTTTTCTGAGCCTCTTTGGGAGGCTGGGTGGGCAGAAGCCATGCTTTCCTGTCCCAGAGGCCCTGAATGCTTATTCCACTCAATTAGGATTCCCTAAGAAGTCTGTTGGCCTCAATGTTTCCTTCCTTTGACTGGTATAAACACGATAGCATTCTAAATGAAGCAGATTCTACAGGGTTCCTCATTCCTTCGGGGCATGGGGGGAACCAAACTACCTCTTCCTTGGACTCTAAAAGCCCACAGGGAAGGGGAGAGTATCTCAGAAGCAATGGTAAGTTGCATACAAGTGAACATCCTCTTTGACAGCCCGTCTACTCGCTCACATGCTCTGACACTCCTGGCTATCTAAAACCTTCTGTTTCTACACAGCCATTTTTAGACACATACATGTGAACCTATGATTTTTTTTTTTTTTTGGTCTTTTTGAGACAGGGTCTCTCTATAGCCCCAGCTGGCCTGGAACTCCCTGTGTAGACCAGGCTGGCCTT
>NW_008330333.1:2617215-2631406 GCF_000622305.1 Nannospalax galili
AACTGTACCCCAAGCTGGCCTGGAACTCGCTGTGTAGACAGGCTGGTCTTGAACTGAAGAGATTCATCTGCCTCTGCCTCCCAAGTGCTGGGACAAAAGGTGTATGCCACCACACCTGGTGAACCTGTGATTTTTTTCAAACTCAGAAATACTTTGAAGTTTCCTACTTTTAAAAAAGCATATACTCACTGGGTGTGGTGGCGCATACCTTTAATCCCAGCACTTGGGAGGCAGAAGCAGGTGGATCTCTGAGTTCAAGGCCAGCTGGGGCTACCGGGAGACCCTGTCTTAAAAAAACCGAAAAAAAAAAAAAAGCATAAACAATTCAAAGCCTAACATTGAAATGAAAAGTTAATTAAAAATAAATGTAAAGTTAAATATTTTTATTAGTAGGAATCTCTTACCTGTAAAAGTTTTATATGAAAAATGGTAAAATGGCAAGGAAACTCTAAAGGCTTAGCCCACTACCTTCACAGTATAGATAAGTTATTTTACCAAGGCTATAGCTGGTCCAGACCCTAGATGCCCAGACCACACTTAATTTTTAGACTATAGGCCTCAGCCCAGTAGCTCTAGCTTGCTTAAGGACCAAGAGCAACACTTATAGGGAAGGTCACTAAGCCCAAGCTGGGACAGTGTCCAAGTTTGGAGATCCTGTAGGCTAGATGCCAAAATATGTAAATGGTTTGAACCAGTGTTGAAACTGACATCTACCCTAGCCCAGTCATAGGTAGATTCATTCAGGGCAGTCTATACTTTGATTTGGCATAACTAGATGCTTAAGTGTGTACGCTTCTAGGCCAGTCCTTTGCCTGCCAGTAGACTACCTGTAGCCCCACCCTGCCCCTCAGAGAAGGAAGCCAGGCAATACAGCAGAGTACCAGAGCAGGGGAATTAAAGGGCCGATTTAATGAAACTACAAACTGGGACCAGGCCAGTTTACAGTGACAGGAGGCCATGCAGTGCTAGTGTAAGGTAAGGAGAGGGACAGCAGCAGAATACAGTGTCCACACAGGCATATTCACAGACCAGTCAAGAAATGGACAGATTTGGGCTTGCACAACTTGGACAAGACTCGTCCCGAGGACACCCCCATCACTTGTGGCTTCTTCCTGGTCCCTAGTCCAGTGCCACAGCTGTCCCTAATGAAGCGCCTCAATGTGGGATTAGGCCTAGAATCAGCAAGTCAATTGTCTCAGTACTTAAACCAGAGATACCAATGAACCCATAAAGAGACCCTTCTAATCTGCCATCCCTCCCAACTGGATACAAGCCACCAGACAGAAGTTACACCCATATACAACACAAACATGGAGTAGACAGGACAGGCTCATGGGCATTCCTTCTGGCCCTAGATAATAACAGGGGTTCACAGAAGTGTGGCCACAAAGGAGGTCAGCACATTGACTGAAAGGAAGCTAGGCAGGAACAGGGATGAATCCCTCTTGGCTACCAGCACTAAAACTATAGCCCAGTGTCCTCTCTGCCAGGCATCTTTTAGGCACCTGGACAGGGAATAGAAGTCCTGGATTTCCATACCTGAGAGTTCTGAGGGCCCAGGGTTGGCAGTTACTTCTTTCTTACCCTACCTATGGCACCCCAGTGGCAATATATCCCATATAAACCCAGGCCTTTAGATCCTGTCCTGCTTGGGTCTACCTGGTTCTAGATGATGTCCTAACCTCATTCCAGCAGGTCAAAAACAATTGTGGTTCCAGGCACCGCCTCCACTGTAGGCCACAGTGTGGGGCCTGTTAATGATTTGAGTGCTTTTGGTCCCAGGGAGAGTCAGGACCAAGCCTTGGACGGAAATGGAGGAATGAGGACTCTAGTAGGAGAGTCTCCTCAACTTATCTGGATTGCAAATGCCAAGCAAACCCACATCCACAAGTTCAGTGCCAACCCATGCCACCCCCTGGCCCTTGGCCTTAAGTCCAACAGAATGTTTGCTGGAAGAGTCAGATGCTCAGGGAAGGGCAAGGTGAGAATAGGACTTCCAGGGGACAGTGGCAAAACTTCCAACCCCAAGTGGGGGTTGTGGGGGAGTGACCACTGAACATGGGAGGCAAAGCACAGGGGGCCAGACTGATAGGTGGGGGAGTCCAAGTCTGGCTCTGTTAGCACAAGCGCTTGTACGTGTAGATGTAGGCTTTGCAGCTGGGGCATGTATGTGTCACATCCTTGAAGTCATTGATGAGGCAGGGGATCAAACAGCAGCCCAGATCACACCTGAATTGAAGACAGGAGAGACAGGCTGAGGCCTGAAGAGACAGAGACAGCACATATAGCCCTTGTCAGCCCCACCACTTGCTAGCACCCCATACCTACCCCATGAAGCAGCAGAAGAAACCCAACACGAAGTTCATCAGACCAATCTCATAGGAGATCTTGGTGGTGATGGCCTGCTGGCAGTGGGGGCACACTGTCTGCACAGGTGCTCCTTCAAAGATCTCTCCCTGAAGCACTGTGACTGTGGTGGCTGCCCCTGAAGGGACCAAGACTGTAGCCGTGTGGCCCCCAGGGCCAGGACAGGGCCCTGGTGGGTAGGGTCCTGGTGGATAGTAGCCCATTGGTGGGTGAGGGCCTGGAGGAGGGTAGAAACCTGGAATAGCAGAGAGATCACTAGCTAGCTGCTTGTCTGGGTGAGAGACCACAAAGTCCAAGATCTCAGTGTTCAAGGCACAGCCTGAAGCTTCCTGTCATCCTGCCAAAGAAAGGACCAGTGGGAACAGGTTTTGCAGCTGAGGTCCTGGCTCAAGTTGACCATAATGGTCCAATCCTTTTGATCTCTACATGGGACTAAGAGAAATATGACAAAACTAGGAACACGATCCAGCCTTGCTTCTTTGCCTCTGGCATGGCAAGACTATTCTGCCATGCCTGTAAGGATGAGGGCTTCAAGAACAGGAAGGCAAGCTTCATTCCTCCATACAGGGGTTCTCTTGCATGCCAAAGACTAGCTCGATTCAACCCCAGAGACTACAAGAGCAGAGTGGTAGCCCTAGAGAACTGGTGATTGGGTCTCATGCCCCTACCACAAGAAAGCCTGGCCACAGCAGTCATCAACATGAGCACTGTAACCAAGGAACCTTAAGTGGGTGTCTCCCAGTCTATGTCACCCCTTTCCTGTGTACAGAACATGACTGATAATTATCCAGTGAATGTGGTATGACAGTTTCCCCAATGCTTCCTTCAGGACTCTTCCCATCTCACCTGGAGGCATGTAGGCGCCATCTGCACTCATGTGGGGAGGCACAAAGCCAGCCTGAGGCACTGGGTGACCAGGTGGCTCATAGGGTGGAGGGCCAATGTCAGCAGGAGGCAGTGGCATACCTGGTGGGGGCTGCATCACTGCTGGGGAGGTGCGGCCTAGACAGAGAGGGGCAAAAAGAGGAAGGCTCAGCTGGTCTCTATACATAGGCTGGACACAGGGTGATCCTGAAGCAGGAGCATTTCACTGTGAAAAGTCCCCAACCATATCTGAAGTGGAAAGGTAGCTGTGACAGAGACCCCAGGAGGAAAAGAACAGAAGGACCTTGAGGATAAGAGCCAGTGACAAAAGGTACTAGCTCAGCAATCCCATCTAGGAGCCTTACCCAGGCTGCCACCAGATAAGGGTTATTTGGCTGTCTTACCTGGATTAGGTGGGGCTCCGCTTTTCTCCTCCAGTAAGGGGGCTGTGGGGCCTCCAGGATAAGGAGGGGGTGGCTCGTTAGACATCTCTGCTGCTGCCACTACTTCTGGATCTGCAGGAAAAACTCATACTTGAATTCAGCTCCTGCTCAGGCTCTGGCTTGTGGTAAGAGCAAATGTGTATAACCATTGTCAATACCCTCAAGCCCAAGCACACAGGGCCTACTGTACTACTGTGCATTCTCATGGGTTCCCTACCTCAAGCTCAGGTTCCTGAGTGGCTACCTTTTCCTTCCCTCAAAGGAGATCTAAGTGTGGAAGGATCAGGGTTGGTGGCAAGGACCTGTGCCTTTGGGAGTTCAGACTGTGTATCAGGCTGCTTCTGACACTAGAAGACAACCTCAGTTAGGAGACCACCCATCAAAGCTACCATCCTTTAGCACTGTTGCATGGTGACCCATACATCTCTGGAAGCTGGAGGGTAAGGACAGGACCCTGAGGACAAGGCCCAGTAATCCTGTCTGGGAACCCATCCCAAGGTTCCACAGAGGGCAGCATGGTACCAGTCCATTCACCCTACCCCCTTAACACTGAGCCACTACTGCAGCCATGGAGGGGCCGACTTCTACCAAAGTTTGCTGTGGCAGGGGGATAGCAGTCTGGTTTTCATACCTTAGATTCCCAGTGCTCAGAAAATGAAGACAGGTAAGGGTATTTAAGCTGCTGGCTAGGACAAGGAGGGTTCTGGGAGTTGTTTCAGAGAAAGATGAAGCAGCACCCTCACTGGGCTTCCAGGCTGGCTACTTAACAATGCTATCCACAGGCCTAATGACTCCACTCCCCATACTGCCTCAGCTTTGCTCTTCTTTCCCCAAGTACCACAACTGCTGGGTCCTCTGTGTGCCCACTTAACAGTCCCCACAGATCCAGTTCCTATGCTTGAAATGTTTTTAAAAAGGAGCTAACTGCGGGTTGGTGTCTGGCACTGACTTGTCCCCTTCTGTTTTGCTTAGGAGGCATGAAGAAGAGTCAAATTCCTTGAGCATTTATTGCAGGGCACTGGTGAAGCAGGGATATTCAGGTCTTCACTTTAAAACAAAAGATGTATATGTGTTTCTGTATGCAAGTATGTGCACATGTGTGCAGGGCCCACAGAAGCCAAAGGCATCAGATCCCACCAGGAGTTGGTGTTACAAGCAGTTGTGGGCTGTCCAACATGGCTGCTGGGAAATGAACTCAGTACATGCTCTTTAACAGCTGGGCCACCTCTCCAGCCCTTCCTTGCCTTTACTCTTTTTTTAAAAAAAGTTTATTTTTATTTTTTATTTTGGTCTTTTTGAGACAGGGTCTCCCTATAGCCCCAGCTGGCCTGGAACTTGCTATGTAGACCAGGCTGGCCTTGAACTCAAGAGATTTGCCTGCTTCTGCCTCCCAAGTGCTAGAATTACACCATTCCCAACTTTATTTATTTATTTTTTTTATGTGTATGAGTGTACTGCCTGCATGTAGGTAGGTATGCCTGTGTTGTGTAGTACCCACAAAGGTCAGAAGAGGACATTAGATCTCCTGGAACTGGAGTTAAGGATGCTTGATAGCCACCATGTAGGTACTGGGAACTGAGCCTGGGTCCTCTGCAAGAGCAGCTAGTGCTCTTAACCACTGAGTTATCACTCCACCTCCCACCCCCTTACTCTTAATCAGCATCATAAAACTAACCAGTAATAGCTTTTTCTTTTTCTTTCTTTTATTCAGTCTTCTTTTTCTTTTTTGAGACTGGGTTCCCCTGTTGTCCCAGCTGGCCTGGAACTCACTGGCCTTGTTCTCACAGAGATCCACCTGTCTCTGCTGGGACTGAAGATGTATGGCCACCGGGCGTGGTGGCGCACTCCTTTAATCCCAGCACTCGGGAGGCAGAGGCAGGCGGATCTCTGTGAGTTCAAGGCCAGCCTGGTCTACATAGTGAGTTCCAGGACAGCTGGGGCTACGGGAAGACCCTGTCTCAAAAAGACCAAGAAAAAAAAAAAGATGTATGGCCACAGGGGCTGGAGAGATGGCTCAGCGGTTAAGAACACTGGTTGTTCTTGTTTGAATCCCAGCACCCACATGGCAGCTAACAACTGTCTGTAACTCCAGTTCCAGGGCATCCGACGGCCTCTTCTGTCCTCACGGGCATTTCATGACACAGGTGCACTTACCTATATGCAGGCAATACACTCATACATATAAAATAAAAATAATAAAATACTGAAAAAAAAAGATATATGGCCAACTACACTGGGCCACAGTAAAAGCATTCTGAAGTGGGACTTTTTGCTAACTGAAAAGAAGTAACATGAAATAGAAAAAAACAAAATACTAGAGCATATACAGTGAAAATAGCATTTTTGCAAAGCCTTACAGTGAGTCCAAGCATTGAGTCTGCATAGGTAAAGGATCCTGGCGTTCATAATTCTTTTTTTCCCTCTACTCCCCCCTACCTCACTTTTTTCCTTTGAGGTAAGTTTCACTGTATAGTCCAGGTTGGCCCCCAACTCTTCCTGCTTCATCCTTCCAAGTGCTGGGATTCAACTTTAATATCACAGTTTGAGAAACTACACCCATGACTTCAAACACAGCCTAATCTAGTCCAAAGAATGGGTTCAACTTTGACAGTCTGAAATTACACCCATGACCTCCAACACAGCCTAACCAAGTCCAAAGAATGGGTTCAACTTTAGTATGACAGTTGAAGAAACTGCACCCAAAACCTCCAACACAGCCTAGCATCCACCATGTTCTTCTGTAGGAAGTTATTCAAGCAACCTGAGACTAGGGCACTCACCTACACCCCTCTGAAGCTTTATCCCACCTTTGCACAGGCAGGCCCGTAGCTGAAGCTTCTAGGAACAGGTCACAGTTTTAGCCCCACCCACTGTTCCTGGGCATAAGGCCATTTTTCTGCAAAGCCACCCTCACATCCAGCAGCCCCAACTTACTGAGAACATCTGAATTTGAAATGCCGTCTGCTTTTCAGGCTGGCTCAGCAGTGTGGGGTGCTTTGGGACCTGCTTAGTACAGGTGCCAACTCTGTACTAAGCAGTAAAGAGTGGAAACTGTAAGGCATCCCAGCAGTACAGTCCTGCCTGGCTTTCCCTCACTCATCACACAGCTCTGCCATGGAGTGCACACTTTATCTTTGCTCAGCCACACCCACCCACCCTGTGTGGAGGCTCTTCTCTAGTGAACTTCTGGCTCTGGGTTTTCCCAAAAGCAAGGATGGAACTGACACTCTGCACTGTCCCCCAATCCCAAACTGTGGAATGTGGCTCAGCTCCATGGAAAATATTTACAGTCTTATAACATGGGGTCAGCAGAGTACCAGAACTCAATTTCCCTCTCCCACTGAAAGGGGAAAGGGGTGGCCCGGTGTCAGGCAAACAGAATGGACAGCATAGAGATCTGGAGTTAGACAAACCTGGCCTCTACCTTCCTATGTCTGAGACAATCCCCTCCCCCAGGTCCATATAGAACCCAGTCTCTTAATATAGATTGTTCCATGGGGTGAGGGCTGCCTACTGAGGGAATAAAAATGTTCTGCAATTATATCATGGTGATACTTGTACAACTTTCTCAACATTAAAAGCACCAAATGAAGGCTGTAGAAATTGCTCAGTTAACAGCACTTGTTGCTCTTGCAGAGGACCTGAGTTCAGTTCCCAGCACTCACATGACACCTCACAACCACCAGTAACTCCAGTTCTTAGGAGTCTGATGCCCTCTTCTGGTCTCCACAGGCATTGCATGCATGGGTACACTTACATGCTAGCAAAAACCAAAAATAATAATAATAAAACAAAAAAAATCAAAAAGAGGGGAAGAGTAAATGGTAGGTATAAACAAAATATATTGTATACATGTATGAAATTCTCAAAGAATAAAAATTTCTTAAGAGCACCAAATGAGCCAGGCATAGTCATGCACACCTTTTATCCCAGCACTGGGTGCTGGGCCCAACACCTGAGAGGCAACAGCTGGTAGATCTGAGATCAAGCTCAGCATGGCCTACATGGCAAGTTCCAGGCCAGTTGCGGTTACTGAGAGATGCTATCTCAAAAAAGCACCAAACGATACTTAACAGTGGGATTCATCCTGAGAAATAAGTTGTTAGGCTATTTTGTACTGTACAAACATCACAGAATATAAAAGCTAAAATGACTATGGTAACATTTAATCTTAAAGAACCCTTGTATCTATCCTTCACCAAAACCGTGTTTTGTGGCACATGGCTGTACTTTGAAAAGAATAAATACAATTCCAAGACAGGCCCCGGAAGGACAGCTTTGCCTAGGGCAGAAGTAGGAGGGGGAAGAGACAGGGACTGGACTCCTTCTGGCTGAATTCAGTTGTTCTCCTCTGGGTCTCCTGTTTCTCAGAGAGGAGTTCCAAGCACAGGGCCCTGGGAACTGCCCCTGGCATTCTGCTTGGCTTTCAACTATTCATTACGCACTTCAATTGATCCAAAGCCAAAGCCTGGCCAGCAGGCAGCAGCCTACAGTGGCCTGGCAAACTGCCTGCTGCTTCAGTAGGGGTGGCAACAGGGTACACATCTCCTGGTAACAACCACTGCTGCAGGGTCTTAAACTTTATTTTCCAGTTGAAACTATCCCTCACACTGCACTGGGGTGTGTTATATATAGTCCCATGATCTCTTCTATCCCTCAGAGTGCTGTCGCAGGCATAACACCAAGTCCCTGAAGCAGCAAAGCCCAGGAGAATCTTGAGACCTATTAGGACAACCAGTCTGGAAAGCTCTGCACATAGGCGCTAAGGAAATGAGGCAAAGGTGGCAGAGAGGGCAAGTTCCAGAGGGACTTTCTGACATGACTGTTTCCAGGTGTAGCAGACCAGAGGTTCTCACTTCTGGCTTGCAGACTTCTTTATTATTGAGGATCTCAAATATATTTCTCTCTCAACATATCAGAAATATCTTAATATCATATTAGAAATAAAAAATGAATTTAAAAATTAGCTGAGGGCTAAAGGTGTAGCTCAGTGGGAAAGCACTTTCCTTGCATATGCAAGGCCCTAAGTTCAATCCCGAGCACCAAAACAGATTAAATATCATGAAACTATCAAGCTCAAAATGGCAAATAAGAATTTTTAAGCTTCCAATTAACACTCATTTGATAGTCCAAATTTAACTCTGAAGAAGGGTATGGGTAGTACATGCCTTTTATCCCAACATTCAGAGTCAGGTGAATCTGTGAGACCGAGACCAGTCTGGGATGGTCAACATAGTGTTCCACTATATAGCTGGGGCTATATAGTGAGAACCTGTCTCAAACAAAACAAAACAATTTTTTTAAAAAAAAAACACTGACAACAAATCAGTAACAGAATTAGCCACATATGGTGGCTTAGCACTTGGGAGGTTGAAGCAGAAAGATTGCTGTAAGCTTGAAGTCAGACTGAGAGAGTGAGACCCTGCAGGGTCAAGTCTCTGATGCCAGAGGGACCTAGACTAAGTCTTGGTTCTCTCCAGGGGAGAATGAGTCTGTTGTTGTTCTACCTGGACTGCACCCCAGGGAGGTACCTGCTGCTGTGGAAGTTTTTTAAAATTAAGCGGTCAGGATGTGGATTCTGCATCACACATACTGAATTCAGTTCTACCATTTTCTAGCTGTAACATCAGATCCTCAGTTAACTCATTTGCCTTTTCAGAGTGGAAGAAAGGTTTAACAGCGTGTGCAAAAGGTCCACTTACAGGTTCACAAGAACACAATGAAAAGAACCTGCTACTGATTATGAATATTATTCGACAGGGATCAAATGCTTCTGCCCTGGGTGTTCTAATCCCTGAAGTAGAGGATCCTGGTGCACCTGTACCACCTGCATTGACCTCATGAGGAAACACTCTGGTAGGACTCCAGGCTAAGCAACTTAGTCCTGTGGTGTCCATTCTCAGAAGAGCAGAAGCCACACCCTCTGTGAGAACTCCTAAACCAGATGCCTCTAATTCTGCTACCATGCCTTCCCTGCCATGATGGACTATATACTTTTTTAAACTGTGAGCCAATATAAACTCCCTCTTAACAACAAAAAATAAAAAATAAAAAATCCCAGACCCCTGAGCAAAGTGTGGTTGTCCACACCTGCAGTCCCAGCACTCAGGAGGCTAAGGCAGGGGGATCTTGAGTGACCAGCCACCATAGGCTACATAGAGACCCTAATCTCAAAAAATCAAGGGCAGGAGATATAGTTCAGGGGGACACTTCACATGCCAAAGGCACTGGTTTAATCTCTAATACCCCCCTCCCCTTACACATACACACACACACACACACACACACACACTCACACAAAATGAAGATGGAGAGAAGAGATGGCTTATTGGTTAAGAGCATTTGCTGTTCTTGCAGAGGACCTGGGTTTGGTTCCCAGAACCCACACAGTGGCTTAAAACCATCTGTAACTCCAGTTCCAGGGGCAATGCCCTCTTCTGGCCTGTGTGGTACATACACACAACAATCACATACATAAAATTTAAAAAGAGAACAGATAGCTAGGAAGTACAACTAGTGGCCCTCAAGTGAGGCCATGCAATCCTAGCACGTGATGAAGTATGGTCACCTGGTAGTTGGATACTGCTGCTATTGTTTAAGGCTAACAAAGCACTTACCATCTGGACCTAAGTGGCCAGGATGGGGACAGAAGAAGTGCTCAAAGTGAATACAGGGGCTTCCCCTATAAATTCCTATTGTAGGGATAGTGCACCAATGTTCCAGGCCCTCCTCTTCTCCCATCTTCACCAAGCCCTGCACAAATCTCCAGCTAATTCAGGCCCCTATTAGTGTATGACCAGACCAGAACTACAGCTGACCAGAGGGACACTATTCCCAACACACTAGACAGGGAACAAGATGTATCCTTTACAAGTCCACTTGGTTCTCAGAGAACCCTGATAAAGGCTGAACCTTCCAAAGACTGTGGTCAGAAGATTGCCTATATGCTGCCCGCCCCCTGAGAGACTGTTGTCTTTAGCTGCTTAGCCAGCACTGGGAAATCCTGACTGTGGCCCATCTTCCAACGTTTCAGTGGAGGCAAGCTAAAAGGGGCAGTGCCCCTCGTCACTGGCAACCCAAACTATTTTCTGCCCCCACTCCCCTTTTTTTCCTCCTTTTCTAAGACAGGGTCTCCCTGTATCCTCAGCTGACCTGGAACTTGATATGTAGACCAGGCTGGTCACCTGCCTCTGCCTCCAAAGTACAGGAATTAAAGGTGTGCACCTCACCTTGCCCAGTGGCTTTTATGTTTTTTTGAGATATTTTTTATTTTTGAGACAAAGTTTCACCATGCAGTTTAAATTGGCTCCATCCTCCTGCAAAGAGGTGGGATCACAGGCCCAGTGGAGTCTTAGTTTTCTATCTGTAATGCCAAGGCAGCCGCACCCCTGACCCAGTTATGAGGCACAAAGCTCATACCTGAAGAACACAAAGTTCAAAGCCTTGCCCTGCAGTGTTCAATAAAAACAAGTAATCTTATTATTTGTATCTATGGAGGTACAAGCAGAAGGAGAAAGAGGAAGTAAAAAGAGAACACTTTCTCTGAACAGAAGCAAAATCAAAAGAGACTGGACTAGTGGTTCTAAACTTACAAGTAGGTAAGACTTCTAGGACCATGATGACAACAACCATTGCACAATTTATACCATGCTGAATTTTTATCGAATCTCTTGGCAAACTCTTAATTTCCTGTAACCTGACATCAAAGTAGGGGTCACAGCAGAGCAGGTTAGTTGTACTTTTCTGGAGGACAGTTGTGCTTCCTATACATTTTTTATTTATTCCATTTCAAAGTAGTTATCCTAGAGACAGAACTGACATGTGGGAAGCAATTTCCAAAAGCAAATGTTCTTATGCCTTATTGTCTTGACATTCAGCCAGAAAGACAGCTAAACTCATTTCATCCATCTACAAAGTAATTGCATTCACCCCTGAAAATGACATATTCTACTTTTTAAAATATATTTTATTATCTTTATTATTTTTTTTAATATGTATGAGTGTACAATGCCTGTGGAAGACAGAAGAGACTATGAGATCCCCTGGAACTAGAGTTACAGACAGCTGTCAGCTGCCATGTGGGTGCTGGGATTCGAACCCGGGTCTTCTGCAAGAACAGTCAGTGTTCTTAACTGCTAAGCCATCTCTCCAGCCCCACATTCTTCACATTCTTTTCATCAACATGGAAAAAATAGTGTGGACCCAGCACTAAATACAAGTAGTATCAACAGTGCAATTCTCCTTTAGTTGCCTTCTTTAGGTAATGAAGTTTTGGATGATTAGTTGATATACAAATACAAATGCAGAAGCCCTTTACTTCTATGTAGTTTCTATTTTTCTATGATAAATAGCTCCTTTGAATGATTCCTTCCTCAAAATGCTGAAAACTTAAAATTTATGTTAGCCCTTCTCCACAAAAAAATGTGCTTCAGACTATGATTGAGTTTTGCAATCACAAGCAGCTTCTACTTGGTCTCCCTTGGTTTGGTAGAGTGAATCCCACCTCTCTTCTGGATCACCTCCCAGGGCTCCAGGCAAAGAGTCTAGAATAATCTAGTAGGCTAGCCTCCAAGGCCTTGCATGGAAAAGCAACAGACCACCCGATAGTGGAGCATAGGCAAACAAATCCCCACAAGATGCCTGATACAGAATAAAGAGGTTATCAGGTTTGCTGGAGGTGGTGGCTGGTTCTGAAGCCTTAGCTGGTTCTGAAGCCATGGCTAGTTCTGAGCCAGGAATGCAGCTCAGGCTCCTCTCAGGTCCAATGCCCTTGTCCTGTTCTCTGGGCTGCCTCTGTGCTCAGAAGCTTGTTTCTGCATGTTCTCAACTAGCACAGAAAATGATGGAAATACAGACAGAAGAGGAAATGAGGAGCAAACGATGGAAAACCAGCTACAGCTCTAGCCACAACCAGTGATAAGTCGTCAACACCTGTTTCAACGCAGGCCATGGTGACTGAGAGCTCACTAATTTTAGAAACACCACAAGCCCACAGAACCATTACTTAAGCCACCAAAATGGGAGCTCTGAAAAAATAAAATCCTTATATCTGCCTGCACTGAGCCAACACAAAATGAACAGTCTCTGGGCTATTTTAACTAGCTTTCTACCAAGTGTTAAGATTAAGACTGTCATCCTGACCTAAGAAAAAGCACAAGACCCTATGTGCAGTAAAACATGTGGTCATAACAAGTCATGGTTAGCAGGTAGAAGAGTCCTTTAAAAAAAAAGATTAATTTCAATTTTTTATTATTTTTATGTGTATGAGTGTATTGCCTGCATGTATGTAAATGCACCTGTGTAGTATAATGCTTGCAGAGGTCAGAAGAGGGCAACAGATCCCTTGGAACTGAAGTTACAGATGGCTGTAAGCCACTATGTGGGTGCTGGGAATCACACCTGGGTCCTCTACAAGAACAGTCAGTGCTCTTAACTGCTGAGCCATCTCTCTAGCCCCTAATTTTTATTTTTTATTCATGTGTGTGCATGTGCGTGTGTGAAGGGCATAAGTGTGCAGGTGCCTGCAGAGAAAAGAAGGCATCAGATCCCCTGGAGCTGGAGTTACAGGCAGCTGTGAGCCACCTGACCCACTGCGTGCTGGGAACTGAACTTGGGTCCTCTGCAAGAGAAGAATGCACTCTTAATCACTAAGCCATTTCTCTAGCCCAGGTGGAAAAGTCTATTTTTACTTTTTTTTCCCCAATGACAGGTTCTTACTATGTAGCCCCTGGCTGTCCTAGAACTCTATGTAGGCTAGCTTCAAATTCAGAGATCTGACTGCTTCTGCTTCCTGAGTGCTGGGACTAAGGGTGTGCACCACCTTTTGAGGAAAGGTTGGAAGAGTCTTAATTGGGCCACAAACACCTCCCAGCCCTTGGAGCCCAAGGAGTAGCCCCACCTCCAGTCACACAGGCCTTGCCCAGGTCATCCCATTCCACCAAAGGAAGCAACCTCTGGGCTCGCCTTCTTTCATGTACTTCAGAGTTACTATATATGCTGTCCCCCCCACCCCCCCAAAAGCCTTTTAGAACAATGAAGTGACCTCATCTTTATGATATTTAAATCTCTAGTGATAGGGCAGTCCTTCAATTATTTTGGAGAAAGCTCAGCTAAGGGAAGAAGATGAGCTTCAATGATGTCACTGCTAGTGTTAAGACAATTTGGGGAGGTCACAGAAATTGATAAAAGAATGACTATACCACAAAACACAGCAGACCTGGTGATTAATTATTCCTGGGTGAGACCTCAACAACACTCTTCAATGTTGATGTCAATCTTTTCAAGAGAAATTTAATTTTTTTTTCTTTTGTCTTTTTGAGACAGGGTCTCCCTGTAGCTCCAGCTGTCCTGGAACTATGTAGACCAGGCTGGTCTCGAACTCACAAAGATCCGCCTGCTTCTACCTCCCAAGTGCTGGGATTAAAGGCGTGCACCACCACGCCAGGCAAGAAATTTAATTTTTAAAAATTTATTATTTTATGTGTATGTGTGTATTGCCTGCATGTAAGTAAGTGCAC
>NW_008330333.1:2631423-2641601 GCF_000622305.1 Nannospalax galili
CCACAGAGGTCAGAAGAGGCTGTCGGATACCCTGGGACTGGAGTTACGGACAGTTGTTAAATGCCATGTGGGTGCTGGGATTCAAACCCAGCTCTTCTGCAAGAACAAGTTTTCTTAACCGCTGAGCCATCTCTCCAGCCCCTCAAGAGAAATTTAAGAGGCAGTAAGAAGCTGTGCTGCAGAGGTGACCCCAAAATCTGAGTGAATGTGCCAGATCATGGGGCACAGTTGGAGCCTTCACCAATAGCTTGCCTTGTGGAGCAATGGGTCCAGAAAAGATATCATCAGCAAAGGCCCACAAGAGTGGGAATCAAAGTGCTGTGTGAACTTCAAGTGAATAGAAACATAACTAGTACTTTCTTTGCATTATATAAAACAGTATGTGGAAGCTGAACCAAATAGCTATTACCCAAAGTTGACATGGGACCCTAGGAATGTTCCCTCGTATTTGGGATTAGAGAACTGCTTTGGATTTTCTCCTCGGGAAAATAGGAGTGTGTGTCATGTTTGGGGATGCATTTTAGTCATGTGTAGATTTCTCTGACTCACATCTCAAGACCACCTTTTGGGGCTGGAAAGACATCAGAGATGAAATCTGAAGTTTCAGCTAACATTCATTTGGGTGTCGAATGTTTATTAACAAAGGCAGGAGGAGCTGTATGAACTACTGGAGACTACAGTGGGCAAGATAAGGAACAACAGACAAGAGGAGCTGAGTGGCTAGTTTGGAAGCCCAGAAATGTTAGCACTGAGACAGGACCCAGCTGTTCTGACACACACCCAACACTTCTGTAGCATTCTCAGCCCTCTTCTGCATATTCTCCAAAATGTCCAAATTACAATTAAAGCTGGGTATGGTGTTGCATGCCCATAATCCAAGCAGGAGGATCAGGAGTTCAAGGCCACCCTCAGGAACATAAGACTGTCTCAAAAACAACACAAAGCAGGGGCTAGACAGATGGTTCAGTGGTTAAGAGTACTGGCTACTCTTACAGAGGACATGGGTTCAGTTCCCAGCACCTACATGGTAGCTAACAACCATCTGTTACTCAATTCCAGGGAATCTGACACCCTCTCTGGACTCTGACTGCATGCATGTGGCACACTACACATATGCAGACAAAACACTCAGAACATATAAAATACAATTTAAAAAACAGAGCAACAAGATACATTTGAGTGTGTAAGGTCTTATGCTCCCAACAAAGTGCTTTACCAGTGGAATCCCATCCTTTGCACCTGTTTACATGGATTTCACAGTACCCAGAATAAATCAAGTACTGCTGACTAGCTTCTAGCTTTTCCCAAGGTGAGAGCAAGTTGGGGAGAAAAAGGGACACAGAATGAGCAGTCTCTTTGGGCTGCAGTCCCTTTATACTTCGCACAGCTCACAGGATATTCAAGGACTTTAAAGGGCAGTTTGACTTTATGAGGTCTTTGCTCTACCATCTGACTTTAGAACCTAATCCAATGACTGTGCACCTGAGAATTCAACTTTGCATTCAGAACAGCAATGCCAGGGAAAAGGAGTACAACATATACCACACTCCTGTGCCTTCAAAACTGATCAGCTCACCTCATAGGACAAGAAGGCTGAAATACAGACAGTACTTGATTTTATTCAACAAATACTGAGCACCTACTATGTGTCAGGCACTTTCTTAGGCAATCAAGGTGGGAACCCTTGAGAAGAATTTATAGAAGATGGGAAATCAGTGGTAGATATCAGAAGAGGTCTGTGGAGTGGGCCCCTTCAGGATGGGCAGGTAGGGAATTCTAAGCCCAGGGCATTAGTCACTTCTCAGCAGGGCAATTTGAAAATTGTGCCCAAGGGCCCTGTCTGCCAGTCAAGCCCACAGCTAGGGATGGTGCTTGGGGGCAGTTTCTCCACAGCTCATAAAATATGGGTAACACAGCTTGGCTGATACTACTGGGCAGGGCTTCCCATCCAGAGGGTCCTATTTCAATATGCCACACTTTAGTCACTAAACTAGATGGCTGAAAACGGTTCCAAACTTTTTTTTTTAATTACATTTATTTATATATGTGTATGGATGCACATGCCATGGCAAGCATGTGGAGGTCAGAGGACAACCCAGGGGAGTTATTTCTATCATGTGGGTCCCAGAGATTGAACTCAGATATGGAGGTTTGGCAAGTGCCTGTATCTGTTGAACCCTCTTGGAAAGCCCTAAACTTTTTTTCCATTAAACCTTGACCAGTCCTTCTAACTTGGTGGTTCAAAAAACTGTTCCAACCATCTCATCTAATGGTCAAGGTTTGAGGGGAAAAGTCTGGGCTCAAACCTATGTCCCAAGCCTACCAGATCCACTCCAGCCCCATCCCACTGTACCTTGCACTTCTCCAAATCATCTGTACATATATGTTTAATAAATGAGTCCATGAGATTTACTTGATACCATATGTTATTCCTAACGCAAACGCCCACTATCAGAACGAGAACACAGCCACAGCTGAGGTGTACCCCACTGGCTTCTTCTGAAAGTGCCTTTGTTTGTAGCCAAAATGCAAAACATGAAAGAATACTACTTATAAAATCATAATCAGCTCCAATGAGCAGTAATGACGGTACAGCCAAGAAAGCCACCATTTGCTTGGTCTTGTCTTTTAACCCCTGTTGTTTTAGGAGAGCTGGATGTGAAGGCCTGCTCTGTCATTATTTAAAAACTCTGGCTGCTTCCTCAGCCAGGAGAGCTATGTCTAGAGTACTTCCTCATGGAATGGCAGGAGAGAACAGCAAAGGAACAACAATGCACACAGGGCCCTGCATTGCACTGAAATCTCATTCTATTTTCCTTTTAAAAAAAATTTGTTATTTTTATTTTATGTGTATGCGTGTATTGCCTGCATGTAGGTAAGTGCACCCGTGTTGGGAGCCGTCTCAGTATATTGGGAAACTGAGTCTTAGCCACTTCTTCACAACTGCTGACAGACCTGAGTTGGTGACTTTCCATTCTGTCCACCCTCCTCCCATGGGCATGGGAAAGTGCCCACAACCTTGGCTTATAGCCAGGGCTGGTAGTCCACGGCCTTGCTCTAGTTATTGTAAATAGCCCTTTTTCTGATGATCAGTAGACTCTCGCAGGCACAGGATGGAGCCCGTGGCCTTCGCCTATGGTCTTGTTTTCTTTTCCAGTAACTGCCTTGCTCTCAGTGGATTCCTCCCTTGGAGTGCACCTGGGTCTTTGCTATCTGGCTGATATGATTCAGTCCAGTCTGCACTTCTTATTTAACTGTATGCTTGTGCTTCAATAAACAAGACTTGATCAGAGTACCCCATTGCAGATCCCACAGGCCGGGGCACACCCATGTCATGCAATGCCCGCAGAGGTCAGAAGAGGTTGTGGGATCCCCTGGGACTGGAGTTATGGACAGTTGTTAGCTGCCATGTAGGTGTTGGCATTCAAACTGGGGTCTTCTGCAAGAACAACCAGTGTTCTTAACTGCTGAGCCATCTCTCCTGCCCCTATTTTCCTAACTTGTAAGGCGGTTGTACTTAATGTCACTGAACTATAACAGCCAAGTAGTGAGGGGCTGGAATTCTTTTCAAACACCACGAAGTAACCCTTGTACCCTTTACTACTTACTTCTACTTGCTCTGGCTTCTTTTTCTTCTAGAAGGAAAAACCCAGGCACTGCAACTGGATCTGAGTTCAGACTGAATTAGTATTTACTGAACACATTCAGAGTTTTTATCAGGCACGTTGAGATTTTGACTGAATCTCCTTGAGAACCCTATAGTAAGATCTGACAAACTGGATCACTCAGTGGACAAACCAATCAGGAACTCACAACACTCACAAATCAAGAGTGCTGAAAAGGTGTCAAATGTTTTCTATAAAAAAATGGTGCTGGGCATGGTGGCACACACTTTAATCCCAGCACTCGGGAGGCAGAGGCATGTGGATCTTTGTGATACCGAGGCCAGCCTGTTTTACATAGCAATTCTAGGCCAGCTGGGGCTACAGGGAGACCCTATCTCCCTATCTCAAAAAACAAAAACAACAAAAAATGTATCACAACTGCTTTCCTAGGGAGCACCACAATGTTTTTGGACACACTACCAACCCCCCCCCCCCAATGGAGGCAGGTCTTGCTAAGTTTCCCAGACTTGACTCAATCTCCTGGGCTCAAATGATCCTTCTACCCAGCCCCTAAAGTAGCTGGGAATACAGGGGTATACTGCTGTGCTTGTTTGTTGGACTTCTTTACCTAAACTAACATAGCTTTGGTTGTTCTTTAGACTAACTTCAAAGAATCCTAATCTTTTCAGCACTTACAGCAGATACAGGTCTTCATCTGGCCTGGGTACTGTTCCTTACTCAGATGTAGTGAATGAGGTTCTGGGAAGGGAAATGGCTTGTCATGCAACTTCAGAGTCACAAAGAAGTGCCTTCAATGTGGTCTTCCATCTCCAAGTCTAGGAAATGCTTGTCCTGGGATCATATCACCAGAATGCTGTCTGATGACTCAGAAGCATCAGGTTAAAACACAGTGGGCCATAGGCTCAGGAGTCTGCTAGACTGGCATTTGTGTGGGTGGGCCTAGAGGGGAAGGGAGCTGATGGCAGGCCCAAGGTCTGGCTTGTTATCCCCCTGGAGCACCACGCCCGGCATCTAGAAGCAAACAATTTTCAGAGCCTGTCTCTTCTCTTTCAAATGAATAGGGTGTGTAACATCTGGTGTTTGCAGTTATGGAACCAAGTACTAAGAAGACCTATGGGACTCACATCTATAACTAATTTATCAGTACCATGAGGATACAAAATGTATGCCCCAGCCCTGTTCAGAGCTTAGAAAACACCCACCAAACCAGCAGATTCAAACTGGGCAAACATAATATTCAAAAAGAGCCAAGAGAACAAGGCCAAGGGCTGAGCAAGCAGACAACTCACTTTAATTATTGCCAGAATAATCTGCTGGGGCAATCAGGCCTCTGGGACACATTCCATTCTCTCCCTCTCAAAACAGTTTTATTCCCTTAAGTCTTTCTCACACATTCCTCATTTCAGTTCTTGAGGTGATTCTAGATCCATGGCCAGCTGTTTTTAAATCCTCTAAGAGTCCATGTAAAGGTCTTCCCTGGTTCTAAAAACCCATCCTGTAAGAAAACCTCCCAAATCCTTTATATCTTCATGGCTGGGAGACAGACCAACTTTTATAAAATATCCAAGGTTGAAAAATCAATACGCAACAAGAATTCCAAGACTAGCTAATGATACGCAAACTTAACTAAGAACAGAAATATACTGCACCATATTTTTGGCATGCATAAACCAATGAAAATAAGATGGACTACTGAGTGGATACATAATAAAAGACAATGTTGTTTATTCCAGATGGTAGTCCATGGATGTTCACTGTAAAATTCGAGGTTTTCTGTATGCTTCGAATTTTTTTTCTAATTGTCAGAGTAGAGGGTTCTTCTGAGACAATGAGTGATTGAAAATACCTTTCCTATTAGGAGCAGAGGGCTAGCAGAGCACTCTTCCTAACCAACTTAAGCCAGCCCCCCAAGGGAAGAAGCAAACTACCAAGAAGAACGGTCTTATTTGTCTAGATAGTGCCCCGTCCAGAGTAAAGTGTAAAATACAAAACTGATTAAAAAGCTATCGAATGCCCCCTCCCCAAGGCCCTGGATCCTCACATCTGGGAAAGAGGGTCTGAGTCCCAAGTGTGCCTGAGAATTTCTGGTGAAGTTTATAAAAAGCAAAATCCTGGGGCTCGCCCCTCTTATCTACTCAGATTCTGGGGGTCTGGGTGAAACGCCACGCCGTTCTGATGCAGAGGATACTACGCTGCTCACTCCATCTTCCTTGACACCGGTTGAGAGGCCCCAGGGAACCCACCTCCACCGAGGTCCTGGATTGCGTGCGGCTTGGCCAGAGCGCTGCCCTCCCAATCGTCCTGCCGGAGCGCCGCTTTGACAAAGCCTCGCCACAACCCGCTAGCCAGAAGGGAGCGTGAGGCGGGATCATCCGGGACGGCCAAGGTCACCCTGTGGGTCTCGGTGGGGTTGCTCGGCCCGGGGACCTCCCCGACCGACCGGCCGACCCCCGTCCCTCCATCTCCGGAGGAAAAAAGCTACAGCCTTCCCTTACAGAGCCATAGACAAGCGCTATGAGAAGGAATCATGCTCTTGGCCCAGGCCCCAGGGGCAGATAATCCCGGGACTCCAGGCCCAGACGCTCGCGGCCCTGAAAAGCTGCCCCCGCCGCCCCGCAGCTGCAGTCACACCGAAATCCCTAGCTGCCCTGATTCTCCGTAGCGTCTCCTGGTAACCGGACCCCACCACACCACCCAGGCCCTATTTACCTCCGAATCCAGGCGCCCGAGGCCAACGGAACACACAGACCGGTGCGAGCCCAGCCCGGAGATCCGAGATGCCCCTCAACCCGCGAGCCCGGCGCGCACAACGCCCCCGCGCCTGAAAACTCCTGGGAATTGTAGTCAGTTCGCGAGCCCTCAGCGTTCCCAGATGCAGAGGCCTCAGCCTCCCGGCATGCACTGCCCGATGGCGAGGGCGGGGCTCAGGGGAGGTCACGCGGACCCGAGGGCTTTGAAGCCTAGTCCCCCCGACCCGGGTGCTGGAGAAGGCGTCCTCTCTGGAGCCTTACTCGAACGCTCAGAGACTTGTCTTCCACGAGGACCCTCAGCTGGACGGGAGCAGTTGAAGGAACGGCTACTTCAGCTCATAACTGTCGCGCCCTGTCAGCAGAAGATGGGTAGGTTCTGGCAAGCAGGCCCAGGATTCTGGTGTCGCGTCGCGGCGAGAGGCGGGGCCTTGAGAGGGACGTAAGGCGCCAGGGTGACGTCATGCGGGCGCGGCGCGGGCGCGAGCTGTGCTTACGGGAGGCTGAGGCCTGTCTGCTGTGGGAAGGGCTGGACCGAATGTGCCGAGGGCCATGGTAGCGCACCTTCACCCTGCCTGCACTCGCGTGTGGTGGAAGGACGGGCACCAACCTTGCCCTGGCTGCCTGTGTTCCCCAAATACTGACACTTGTGGAGTTAGGGCGCTGTGTGTGAAGCTGTGACCCATACTTGCCCTCGCACAGCTTATGTTCTTACTGACAGTGTGCAAATCAGTCAGAAAATGCCCACCGCCACCACCAAAAGCCTTACGGTGTCTTAACAGAGAATCATGGGTGGTACCTCTGGATAGGGAAGTTAGGAAAGGAGATGATGGGGAGGCACGGACGTGAGGCAGGAAGAAAGGGACCAGCTTGAGTGAGACCTGAAAGACTGACCCGCAAGGTGAGGACACTTGGAAGGTAAGCAGGATCCAATTCACTAGAGGAGTTTGGATTTGTTACAAGTGGAATCTAAAAGTCTTGAAGAGTTTCCCTTAAAAAAAAATTTTTTTTTAAAAGTTTTATTTGTCCGGTGCACAAGTGGAAATCAGAGCACAACTTGTAGGGATTGGTTCTGGTCTGTCCTACCCTGTGGGTTCCGGGAATTGAACCCAGGTTGTCAGGTTTGGATAGCAAGCACACAGGAGCCGTTTTACTGACTCATCCTAGGAAATTTTGAGACTCAACGAAATTTTGGTCTCACTGTGAAACAGTAGTTCAGCATTCACTAAAGTATTTATAGTAGCTTCATAAAATAGAGCTACCTCACAAAATGCAATTTGACTATATATAATTTAACTGATACTTTTATAGGCTCATTCTGACAAGACTGTGTGAAGAATAGTTTAGACCAAAAAAGGCAATTAGGAAGCTGGAAGGCCAGCACATAATATAACTAAAAATTTTTCTACTAATCATGTAAAAAAGCATTAGAGGGGCTCTAGAGATGGCTCAGCAGTTAAAAAGGCATGCAGTAGTTTTGTATGCATTGTAGTTTGGGTCCCAGCTCCCATGTTAGAAAGCTCATAGCTGCTTGTGACTCCCAATTCCAGGGTATATGACACCTCTGACCTCCTTGGGCACCTACACTTATGTGCACATACACACACACACACACACACACAATTAAAACTAATAAAACTAAGGGGTTGGAGAGATGGCTCAGCAGGGAAGTGCACTGGCTGCACTTGCAGGGGACCTGGGTTCAGTTCCCAACACCCGTGTGGCAGCCAACAACTGTACATAACTCCAGTTCCAGGGAAGTCTTAGGGCTCTTGGGAGTATGGAATGGCTTAAAATTAAGAAAATGATTAAGTGGATCTCTGTGAGTTCAAGGCCTGCTTGGTCTACATAGCCAGTTCCAGGCCAGCTGGGCTACAGGGAGACCTTGTCTCAAAAAGACCAAAAAAAAAAAAAATAAAAAATTGATTAAGGTGCCTGACACATAACTAGCACTCAATACAAATACAAATGGTAGCTGTTAATTGTTGGGTAGTAAGGGCAGTTTGCTCACTTACAAAATGGAATCATCACATCCTGCCTTCTGTTAATAGGAATGAAGGAATAAATAAGACATTTAAAGTATGTGTCCAAATGTAAAGGCAGATGATCTCAAAAGATTAACCATGAACTCAACAACCCTGCAATTCCACTCTTAGGAATATACTTCAAAGAACTAAGAACACAGATCCACATAAAAGCATGTGCACAAATGTTCAGGGTATGGGTGCTCTTATTTATAATAGCAAGTAAAAGCAACTGACAGACTCCTGTCAGACTTTGGTCAGTCTTTTCTGAAACCTGTTCTCAACCAGACTTCAAGTTTTAGACATCTGCAGCTCTTTTAAAACTGTCCAGTTTGGGGCTGGAGAGATGGCTCAGCAGTTAAGAACACTGTTCTTGCAGAAGACCCAGGTTCGAATCCCAGTACCTACATGGCAGCTAACAACTGTCCATAACTCCAGTTCCAGGGGATCCAACAGCCTCTCTGCCCTCCATAGGCATTGCACAACACGGGTGCACTTACCTACATGCAGGCAATGCACACATATACATAAAATAAAAATAATAAATATTTATTTAAAAAAAACAAAACTGCCCAGTTTGAGCAGAAATCCTGTGAAGTAAATCTCCATCCTCTCTTGATATCTGACTGAACTCCTGATCTCCCAGCTAATGTTAGGCTACTGCCTTCAGTAAGAATCTTAAGTCAGTTAACTCAAGAATTACCCAACCCTCTAGTAGTGTTCCCCCTACCAACAACACCTTCCTGATGATTGGATATAAATCTCTGCTTTTTTTTTATTCAGAGCTGAGCCTCTTTCACTCATCCCCTATTGCAGTAAGTTCCCCAAAAATATCTGTTTCACAACTCTTAACTGCTGTCCAGCAGTGGTTTTCTTTAACAATCCATGCTATTGAATATTATTCAACCATAAGAAGGAATGTGGTGCACGCCTTTAATCCCAGCACTCGGGAGGCAGAGACAGGTGAATCTCTGTGAGTTCAAGGCCAGTTGGGGCTACAGGGAGACCCTGTCTTAAAAAACAGGAATGGATGAGGGGGGTAGGGAAAGAATTGGAGGGGAGGGAATGGATTTGATCCAAACACATTATATGCATATATGAATATTAAATATTTAATTAAAAACATCAGTTTGGCATGGAATAAAAATATGACATATACCCTCCATAATAAAATAGCAACAGTGGGACTGGAAAGATGGCTTAGCCGTTAAAGAGAACCGACTGCTCATGCAGAGCACCCAGGTTCAGTTCCCAGCACCCACATGGTGGCTAACAACTGTCTTTAACTCCAGTGCCAAGGGATTTGACACCCTCTTCCAGCCTCCACAGGCACTGCATGCCATAAGTGGACTTACATGTAGGCAAAACACTCATACACATAAGATAAAAATAAATAAAAAATAAGCAGTAGTGATTTCTATTCTGTACATAAGACCCCACTATCTTATACATTTGTTGTGTGATACATATGTATCAACAACAGTTTTATATGCCAAGCATGGCTCTTGTCTGTAATTTTAGCACTTGGAATCTGAGGCAAGAGTAGTGTTTCGAAGCAAGCCAAGGATATATAAGGAGGTCCAGGCTGGCCTGGGTCCAGAATGGATCCTTGACTGAAAAAATAGAACAGAAAAGCTGGGCGTGGTGGTGCACGCCTTTAATCCCAGCACTGGGGAGGCAGAGGCAGGCAGATCTCTGAGTTCAAGGCCAGCCTGGTCTACATATTGAGTTCCAGGACAGCTGGAGCTATAGGGAGACCCTGTCTCAAAAAAGACCAAAAA
>NW_008330333.1:2641872-2653351 GCF_000622305.1 Nannospalax galili
ACAATAAAGTTGTTAGTATTTTCCAAAACAAACAAAGAAAAAGAACACAGCTAATGGAAGCCTTCAATATCCCACCAAAGCTGACCCATGTTAACAGCTCCTTTGGTCTTTGATCTCTTAGTCCTATTCCCCACCCCTTAAACTTCATTGTGTATATATTTTATGTAACCTGCTTCACATTATTTCTCGAAAAATGTGTTAAAAATTGCCTTTCTTTGGAATAAGAAAAATATTCTAAAGTAAAAAAAAAAAGAACAGAGAAAGAAAAGAAAAGCAGTAATATGCTTCAAGTGTCAGCTTTCCAGAACAGATGGGGACTGCTAAACCCTGTGACCTTTTGTTTATTCCTACTAACAGAAGCATATTCAAATAAATTTGCTGAGACTTGAGTACAGAAAAGAAGTCCATTTATAACTCATTTATGAAATTCTCAAAAGTATGCTTAAAAAGTCAATTTCTAAACAACAAAAATGAAGCTTAAAAGCATTATGCTAAGTGAAAGAAGTCATTTACATAGAATATCTCTGCTATGGCCCAGAAGCATTGTATGTAAAGCTTGGCTGCCAGCTTATGGCATTATTGCATGGTGATAGAAACTACTGGATAAGGCCTAGTGGAGGAATTAGGTTACTTGGGCGTGTCCTGGAAAGATGTATCTTGTCCCTGGCCCTTTGTTGGTCTCTGTTCCTGGCCAGCACTAGGTAAGCAGCTTTCTTCTGCTCTTCCTCCCTGACCATGATGTTCTGCCCTCAGTGCAGGCCCACAGTTAAGGGGTCCAGTGACCTCACTCCAGGCCCACAGTGAGGGGTCCAGTGACCATAGAGTGAAACAGCTGAAACAAACCTTTCCTCTTTCTTATATATGTTTATCTGTGTGTTTGTGTATATATGCATGTGTGTGCAGACACAGAGATAGGAGGATTAGTGATTTCCTAGGGTTAGACAAGTACATGGGGAAATGGGAGGAGGGTTGCATGCTAATGGATATAAGTTTTCTTTTTTAAAACAAATATTTTATTATTTTTATTTTATGTGTACAAGCGTATTGCCTGCATGTATGTAAGTGCACCTATGTAATACAATGCCCGTGGAGGTCAGAAGATCCCCCGGAACTGGAGTTACAGACAATTGTTATCTGCCATGTGGGTGCTGGGACTCGAACCTGGGTCCTCTGCAAGAGCAGTCAGTGCTTTTAACCACTGAGCCAGCTCTTCAGCCCTGGATGTGAGTTTTCTGTGTAGCCCAGGCTGGCCTAGAATTCCTTAGGTAGCCCAGGTTTGCCTCAAACTTGCTGCCCTCTGACTTCAGGTTCCCAGGTGATGATGAGATTATATGCATGTACTACCAGGCCTGGCTAAAATGATGCCCTCTCTCCTTTTATTGGCAGTGCTCAGGATTGGACCCAGCATTTTGCATATGCTGAGCAAGCAATCACTCTATCACTGAGCTATACCCCAGTCCTTGAGTTTTCTTGTTTATGGTGATAAATGTTCTGAAAGTGTCAAGATGGTTACAAATATATTAAAAGTCATTGAATTATACGTTTTAGTGGGTGGATTGTATGGTTTTTAAATTATGTTGTAAAACAGTTGTTACTGAAAAGGAATTCACAAAGAATTTATATATATGACAAAATAACAAAGGAAAGGCCACTACCTCCCCACATCTCCATACAAAGGTAGGCTGATGTTTGTTACTTGCTCCGGAATCTTCTTTAGGTGTGTCTGAGATCAGAAACCCACATCTGTCCCAGGAGGTACTATGTTCAGCCTGGCAGAGTAGCCCTTTCCTAGGGATGTCAGAACCCAGTTCCTTCACCTCATTGCCTCCTCCCTTGGCACCTGCAGCTGGCCTCTAATCCTCACATGTGTACTGCAAAGCCAGCCACCTTTAATTTTTAGTCCAGATTTTAGCAAAACTGGGGCACCATGAGTGCTACAAGCCCAGCACACCTTCAATGGTAGGTACCTGTGTACTTGGTAGCCCCTACCACCAGAAGATCATGCTTGGCTTTTGATCTCCACTGGGCAATTCCCAAGCACTTTAAAATTTTTTTTATTTATTATTTTTATTTTAGGTGTATGAGTATATTACCTGCCTGTGTGTAAGTGCACCCATGTCATGCATTGCCTGCAGATGTCAGAAGAAGGCTCTTGGAACTAGAGTTACAGACAGTTAGCTGCCATGTGGGTGCTGGGAATCGAACCCAGGTCCTCTGCAAGAGCCATCTCACCAGCCCCAGCACTTAAAAAAAATTACTGGTATATGTGTAAGTGTGGTTACATGGGCTGGAGAGATCCACATGGTAGCTAACAACTGTCCGTAACTCTAGTTTTAGGGGATCCAACAGCCTCTTCTGTCCTCCACGGGCATTGCACAATACGGGTACACTTACCTGCATGCAGGCAATACACACATACACATAAGAATATGAAAATAATAAAATATTTTTTAAAAGTGTGATTACATGCATATTATGGATTTTGTGTGGTGGTCAAAGAACAGTTTGTGGGAGTTTGTTCTCTCCTTCTACCATGTGGGTTCCAGGGATCAAAGTCAGATTCTCAGTCCTGGAAGCAAGTACCCTTGCCATTGAGCCATCTTACAGCCCCCACCCCAAGTGCTTTTTTTTCAGCTGTTTGCTCTCAGGTAATGCAGAAAAAGTCCGAGGGTGGAAAAGTCAGTGCTCTTCTATTTTCCTTGGCCAGTGCCATCTGCTATCAACACAGTTACACAAAGGACATGGCCAGGTCCCCTTTGTCTTGTATGACAGCATCAGGAGTGATGTTTATCTATTTTGGTTAGATTCGTTTAGGCAAGATTTAAAATTAGACCTGATGAGCCATGTATAGTACTACATGCTTGTAATTCCAGCACTGGGGGATCTGGCTGAGGCAGAAGGACTGAGAGTTAAAGGCAGCTAGCCTGTGCTACATAGTGAGACCCCATCACAATCAGTCGGCCTGAGTTTTACACTAAGACTCCACAAAGCATATGTGCCAACCAGCAGCATCATTGGCTTGAACCCCTCAAACAAAATCATGTACTCATTTTGAGAGACAATATCATTGAGTACTTTGTGCTGGGTACCAAGCCAAGTACTTTGCAAATGTACCTTCATTTCGACAGAGAGCATAAAATGTTTACCTTTGGCTCTTAAATATATGTGGTGAGGGGCAGTTGGGTGAAGGGGGGTGTTAAGGAACATATTCCGGGCCAGTGTCTTACAGCCCCCAGATTTTGGTATTCTGGTTCAGAGTAACCCTTACTACTCAGGCTAATCTCCAGGATTGCATGCAGTTGGAACACTGACTGAAGCTGGAGGTGATAGCATTGAACTCAGGCCAGTTCATTGCAAAAATCTTTTTATTATTTTATTTTATTATTTTATTTTATGTGTATGCATGTATTGCCTGCATGTAGGTAAGTGCACCTGTGTCGTGCAATGCCAGCGGAGGTCAGAAGAGGCTGTCAGATCTCCTGGGACTGGAGTTATGGACAGTTGTTAGCTGTCATGTGGGTGCTAGGATTCGAACCCAGGTCTTCTGCAAGACCAACTGGTGTTCTTAACTGCTGAGCCATCTCTCCAGCCCCCATTGCAAAAGTCTTTATACCCTGCACAGAACAGAGAAGGAACTCCAACTAAGGCAGCAATCTTATGGAATACATATTGTCATTTAGTTGTAGATATTTTATTTGTTATTGCAGTGCTAATGATCCAACCCAGGGCCTTACTCATGCTAGGTAAGCACCCTGACCCCTGTGCTATATATCCCCAACCATTGGTGTTTTGAGACAAGGTATGAATGTGTAACTCAGACTGGTTTTTAATATACTCTGTAATCGCCTAGCCTCAAACTTGCAACACTCCTGTCTCTACTTCCCAAGTACTATGATTATACATGTGCACCACTCTGCTCAGCTATTCCAAGACCTTTGCCACAGACCAGTGTGTTCATTAGAAGTATATTCCTTGATGAAATTTCTCAGGCTGACCCCAGAAACTCTGCTTCATAGTCCTTCCAAGTCCAAAGTCACTCTAGTGTCACCACTCTACTGACTTCTGATACCAAAGATTAGTTCTCTTCATATTTGCACCTTTTATAGCAATAAATTCATGTAGCCCCAGCAAATAAATTCAGCTGGGGCTACAGGGAGACCCTGTCTCAAAAAAAAGACCAAAAACATACAATTAAATTTTATTTAATATAAGCAAAATAAAAATTATTTTTAATAATGCCTTATATTTTGCTTTTTAGTATTTCCCTTCATGTTTCCCTCAGTCTGAAAAAACTATTGTTACATAGTTTTGAAAAATCAAACTGGCATATCACATCATCAGGAAGAAAGAGAAGTAAATAAGTTTTGGGTCATTGGAAATTAATGTTGGAAAGCTAGGTTTAGAATCCTAAGTGGGTGTGTTTGAATATAAGAACACAAATGGCACTGCAATTTAAATTCTTTTTTTTGGTCTTTTTGAGACAGGGTCTCCCTGTAGCCCCAGCTGTCTTGGAACTCACTATGTAGACCAGGCTGGCCTTGAACTCACAGAGATCTACCTGCCTCTGCCTCCCAAGTGCTGGGATTAAAGGTGTGTGCCACCATGCCTGGCAATTTTCTGGTTTTTAAACTAATGAGAAATGAGAGTGAATGGCATTGTCTCCTCTAGCGCTAAAGTTTTAGCTATAGCGTTCTGCTTTCCACTAGTTCAGACCAGTCTGGGTAGTTGGGGCTCAGTGGTAGAGCATGTGCTCAGTGTGCACAAGGCCGTGGGTTCAATCTACAGCAACAGAACACTTAAGACTACGTCTTAGACAAAGTTCTACAAATAGGCATTGTTGGTTGTGAATTTCAGACATTTTTTCTTCAGTCTTCTGGCTTTATTCCCTCCTTAATGGATATAAATATCATGAATGGATATAAATATCACACATTTACTCAGCTGATTCTTGATCCCTACCTCTGTCCCTTCTCTCCAGAGCCCATAGTGCTGAGCACATGGTATGAGTGCAGGGGACTTAATATTCTTGAATGGGTGGCAGTCATGGATTAAGAATGCTAAAGAATCTGGAGATGACAATAGTTGCTTTTGTAAAACTCCCAAGCAATAATTTTAAAGCATCAGGTCTCTTTTTCAGATTTACTTTGGCTTGTCTTTGTAGATAATAGGTGGAAAAAATATGACACAAGTACACGTGGTTGAATCATAGCTGAGCTGTAATGTAAGCAAGAACATACACACAAAGCTAGGTTTTTATTTACATATTGAAAATGAATTTTATTTATATTACTAGTGGACCCTCTATGCTCTAGTTACTCTGAAATATAGTTATTTAACCAATAACAGGAAAAATCTTTTAGTATTTGTTTTAATAGCCGTAATTAAATTGCTTAGTTACAGTATAGAGTAAGAAGCAATTAATGAATCTTGGAAATAAAAAATATGTATATACATTTCCCTGATGCCTAAACCAAAATATATCTAACAACAAATTTTCTTGATTTCTATTACTCATAAAAATAAAGGAAATATATTACAAATATTTTTCTTTGTAGACAATTTCAGTTAGAAAACAATAGTTTAATGAAAACAAAACAGTGGTTCATGTGAGTGTACTGATATGGAGGCAAGAGAACTATTCAAAACTTGACAGCACGCTGCCAAAACAGCTCACTATATCCTCAGTGACACTTCTGATAGGCAATAGCTAGATTTTTCACACATTTCAATTTATCTTATGTTCAAGAGAAATACAGGTCAGTGGGTTATCATCTTGAGTTGTAGTTAAGAACCCCTTCTTTTGGCTTGTAAAGTGTACCCTTTTCGTTTGATGATTCCCCTGCTTTTCACAATGACTGAGTATCTCAGCAGCCACAGTGGTACCCGTTCCTGTGCTTGAATGTCAGGGATGCTCTCCTGCAGAGCTTCTTGGAAACTTGCCTCTGAAAGCAGTTTTTTTGGATCATTATGAGCTGTATGTCAAACTGTTTAGCAAATGCAGTCAGATGACCTGGTGGCATCACGTAGCAGGAGGCAAGATTAACTTGATTACTATTTAGTATTACCTATGTCCACTGATACAGCTGTTCCAACTGTGTTTTGTCTAGGTGAGAGGTACCTATAGCAACAATTTTCTTGCTTTGAACTAAGTTTTCTTTTCTTTTTTAAAAAAATATTTTATAAACCGGGCGTGATGGCACATGCCTTTAATCCCACCACTTGGGAGGCAGAGGCAGGTAGATCTCTGTGAGTTCAAGGTTCAAGGCCAGCTGGGGCTACGGGGAGACCCCATCTCAAAAAGACCAAAAAAAGGGGCTGGAGAGATGGCTCAGAGGTTAAGAGCACTGACTGCTCTTACAGAGGACCCGGGTTCAATTCCCAGCACCCACATGGTGGCTACAAACCGTCCTTAACTCCAGTCCCAGGGGAATCCGAAACCCTCTTCTGACCTCCCCGGCATTGCACGACATGGGTGCACTCACATATATGCAGGCAATACACTCATACACCTAAAATTAAAATAATAAATATTTTTTTAAAAAAAGACCGCCAGGCGTGGTGGTGCATGCCTTTTATCCCAGCACTTGGGAGGCAGAGGCAGGCAGATCTCTGTGAGTTCAAGGCCAGCCTGGTCTACATAGTGAGTTCCAGGACAGCTGGGGCTACAGGGAGACCCTGTCTCAAAAAGACAAAAAAAAAAAAAAAAAGGACCAAGAAAATTTTTTATTTTTTTATCTGTATGAGTGTATTGCCTGCATGTATGTGAGTGCACACCCGTGTTGTACAATGCTGGGGAGGTCAGAAGAGGGCTTCGGATTCCCTTGAAACTAGAGTTAAGGATGGTGTGTAGCGGCCATGTGGGTGCTGGGAATCGAACCTGGGTCCTCTGCAAGAGCAGTCAGTGCTCTCAACCACTGAGCAATCTCTCCAGCCCCTGAACTAAGGTTTCTAATTCCTCCCAATAAGGCTGTAAATGCTCCAAGGAAAGATTAACTCCATCTTCACTGGGAGGTGAAGCAGTGATCACAGAGTCCAGCTGTGCAGCTGCAAGGACAGAACAGGCCATGTCAATTGCACTTGTAGTTGATGATGAAGAATTAGATCATACAATGAACAGTGTTGCAGCAACTTTCATTTCTTCTCTCTCATCAGGATTTATCTTTTCTACTGCATGGTATACAGTGCATTCCAAGACATTTGGAAACTCCCTGGCCAAATCAGGGCTGACCTGGGAACTCCACTACTCATTCAAGGTCTTTTGGATACAATCTCGGGAAGCTCCTCGCTGTGTGTGGACGGGCACTTTGTCCGCAGATGGCCCCAGTTGAGCAGGTTCCTGGTCTGGGTGCAGGGTGCTGGCCCGCGCCAGCAGCTCCCCGGCTGCGTGGCTGTCGGTGCCCATGGCAGCGGCCACCCAAGGGGACCCAGCGGAGACCCGACTGTGGACTGGGGGCGGGAAGACTGCTGCTTGTAAGGGCATGGTGCCCCAACACCCAGCTGAGGGAGCTGTTTCCTAGAAGACAATTTCTGTTCACCTTTATAGCTATGAAAGTCACCCATATTTGGGCATAGTTATAAGTCTTCCCATTGCTGTATATGTAATAGTCCATTGTGTGACTATGCCACAGTTTGTTCATTTTAAGTTTTAAAATTACATTTATTTGTGTGTGTGTGTGCATGTGTGTGTGTGTGTGTGTGTGTGTGTGTGTGTCATAGTGTGTGTGGCGATCAAAGGATAAGTTATGGGAGTCCAGGGGATTGAACTTAAGTCAACAGGCTTGATAGCAAGCACTCTGCTCCCAGAGTCAACTCAACAAGCACACAGTTTGTCTGTTTTGCTATCCTGGGCATTTGGGTAATTATCAGGTGAGGATTTGGGGCTTTTATTGAGTAGTGGTATCACAAATACCCTATGATACTTGGATATTTCTAGTGGGCACCCATCTAAGGGTACAGTATTTTGGTCATAGGGGTACAGCAGGTGGATTATAGGGGTACAGAGGCCGACTGATAAGAATATGTATGCCTTCTGCTTTGTAGATTCTGCCAAAAAGTTTTCCAGAGCAGTTCTGGCAGTTTACTCCCACCCCGCCCCAAGCATGTGAGGTTCTGCTCTTCATATACTTGCCAATGCTTGGTATTGCCAGTTCTTCAACTTAAAATGCTAAGTGGTTCTAACAGACTAGCAGAAACATGATTAAGATGTTAACATTTTTCTAACATTTCTATCATAATATAACCCATGAGTGCTGACACCCCCTTTGGAGCTATCATTCATTTAGCAAACATAATATACTGAGCCCTTTCTGTGTACCGGGCTCTGTGTTCTAATACTAGGAGGAGGAAGGAAAAAAAAATGGTCTCTAACCCAACCCTGACCCCTAAGGAGCCCCAGGAGCAGCTTTACGGTTTCAGCTTAGATGTCACCTCTGCGGAGGACCCTCCCAGAGCACCTGCTCCAATAGCATTATCTCATTGCCTGCTTCATTTTCTTCACAGAACTTACAATGTATCTGTTTGCATATTTGCTGTCTGTACTTAAAGACAGGAAATTTGTCTGTCTAATTTTCTGTAACCCCTATGACAGTTTCAGGCACGTATTCAGCCTTCAACATGTATTTTTGAAGTGATTAAATAAGTGATTGGCAGGATAAGAGCTGAGATCTTAGATCCAAGTTCTGATCCTACAACCTATTGACTATATGTGATCCTCAATAAATTACATAAGTTTTGTGATTGTCATCTCCACATTTTTTTAAAAAATTGTGGGACAGGTTATATATGAGTCAGCAGGTAGCGGTGCTTGCCACCAAGCCTGGTGACATAGTTTGATCTGCAGATGACAGAATTGACTCCTGTTAAGTTCTCCTCTGACCTCCACATGCACACTTTGGCATGAGCACAGGCATATGAACACACATAAACAATAAGTAAATGTAAAAAAAATTAGAGAACAAGGGTATTTGAGGTAGTAGGAGAAAGAATTGGCAAACTTGAAGCTAGATTGATAGAGACTGTACAATCTGAAAGGTAGAGAGAAAATAGAATGAAAATGGACAGATCCCCAGGGCTGGGGGTATATCTCAATAGGTAGAGTGCTTCCCTAGTAATATATGAAGCCTTGTTTGTTTTGTTTTGTTTTTTTGTCTTTTTGAGACAGGGTCTCCCTGTAGCCCCAGCTGGCCTGGAACTCACTTTGTAGAACAGGCTGGCCTTGAACTCACAGAGATCTGCCTGCCTCTGCCTCCCGAGTGCTGGGACTAAAGGTGTGTGCCACCATGCCCGGCCTGAAGCCTTGGTTTTGATTCCCCAGTACCACATAAAACTTGGTCTGGGCTGAGTATGGATGCTTGCTTTTAATTCCCAGCACTTGAGAGGCAGAGGCAGGCCAGTGTCTGAGTTGGAGGCCAGTATGGTTTACATACAAGTTCCAGGCCAGCCAGGGATACATAGTGAGACCCGTTTCAAAAACAATGAAACAAACCTGGTATGGCAGCACACATCTCTAATCCAAGCACTCAGGAGGTGGAGAAAGGAAGATTAGGAGTTCAAAGTCATCGTCAGCTATATAGTTTGAAACCAACCTGGGTGACATGACACCATCTTGAAAAAAAAAATCGACAGATCCTCAGAGAAAAGTGGGATGGATACCTTGTAGTCCACCAGTGCATGTATAATGGGAGTACCAGAGAGGAAAAACAGAACAAATTTCAAAAAAATAGTGAATGAAAGCCATGTCTGTCTTTGTCTTCCTTCCTTCCTTCCTTCCTCCCCTCCCCTCCCCTCCTTCCTTGCTTTTTCTTTTTCTTCCCTCCCCGTTCTTTTCCTTTCCTTTTCCTTTTCCTTTTCCCTTTCTCCTTTCCTTTCTTTGCCTTTTTCCCTTCCCTCCCCTCCCTCTTCCCCTCCCTTCCCCTCCCCTCTTTTCTTTTTTTAAAAAATATTTTATAGGCCAGGCATGTTGGCGCATGCCTTTAATCCCAGCACTTGGGAGGCAGAGGCAGGCAGATCTTTGTGAGTTCCAGGACAGCCTGTTCTACATAGCGAGGTCCAGGACAGCTGGGGCTACAGGGAGACCCTGTCTCAAAAAAGACAAAAAAAATTGTTTTATTTATTTATTATTTTTATGTGTATGCGTGTATTGCCTGCATGTAGGTAAGTGCACCTGTGTCGTGCAATGCCTGCGGAGAACAGAAGAGGCTGTCGGATCTCTTGGAACTGGATTTATTGACAGTTAGCTGCCATGTGAGTGCTGGGATTCAAACCTGGGTCTTCTGCAAGAACAGCCAGTGTTCTTAACTGCTGAGCCATCTCTCACGCCCTGTTTTTTCTTTCTTATCTCATGTTTCCCAGGCTGCCTTCAAACTCACTGATCCTGAACTTCTGATCTTCCTGCTTCTAACTCTTCTTTGTTTTGTTTTGTTTTGTTTTGTTTTGTTTGAGACAGGGTCTCCCTATAGCCCCACCTGGCCTAGAACTCACCATGTAGACCAGTCTGGCTTCAATGTCACAGAGATCTAAGTGCTTCTTCTTTAAGAAATCATATTAATTAGGGCAGGGCATGGTGGCACATGCCTTTGATCCCAGCACTCGGAAAGGCAAAGGCAGGCGGATCTCTGTGAGTTCAAGGCCAGCCTGGTCTACATAGTGAGTTCCAGGACAGCTGGGGCTACAGGAAGACCCTGTCTCAAAAACTGTCTCAAAAAGACCAAAAAAAAAAAAAATCACATTTAATCTACACATACAAGAATCTCGGTGAACAACAAGCAGGACACTGTGTGTGTTAGTGTGCTATTTCTATTTCTGTTACTGTGATAAAATACCCTGAAAAAAGCAACTTAGGGTTTTTTTTTCTTTTTTCCTTTTCTTTCAGTTCCAGGGTACAGTCTGTCATGGCAGGGAAGTCATGGCAACAAGAGCTTGAGGTGGCTCGATGGGGGGGATGGGGGGGCGGGGGTTGTCCACGCACCACTGCACATGTGGAGGTCAGAGGACATTTAGGAGTCAGTTCTCTCCTTCCACTGTGTGGGTCCCAAGGATCCAACTCAAGTTGTCAGACTTGGCAGCTGGCACCTTTACCCAATGAGCTTTCTTAGTGGCTCCACTTTGTCCTTTTTATGAAGTCCAAGAGCCCAGCCCATGCAATAGTATTACCCACAATTAAGGTGGGTCTTCTCACCTCAGTGAACCTAACCTAGGTATTTTCTCACAGGCTTTCGCAGAGGCTTGTCTCCTAGATGATTCCAGGTCCTGTCAGGTTGACAGTCAATATTAACTGTAGGGACTCAGGTTTGCTTTGCTTAGCGGGGGACCTGCTAGCTTCGGGGCAGAGGGTCTGATTGGCGACAGAGTCAAACTCTGGGACCTGTGTCTTCCCAACAGGACGATTTATTTTAGAATTCAGATGGTTTTTATACATCCCAAGGAACTAGCAGTCACGTGGGATATGACAGTCACATACAAAGATTTAGGGTACAAAGAA
>NW_008330333.1:2653380-2663691 GCF_000622305.1 Nannospalax galili
TTAAACTTTTACTCAAGGTTATCAATGCCCATCCAGTAATTTATTGGCCACAATGTTTTCTTTCTTAGAGCTAAAAGCATGGTGAACTTTTAGCTTTTAGCTCAGGAGTAAACCTTTAACCTGGCCTAATCTCTTAGCCAGGGATAGCTGAGTTATTTGCTTAGGACAAGGAGATGAGCTAAGGGTTGTTGACCAAGACGCTTTCCCACAGAGCAGGGAGCCTGCACTGTCATGACCGGGCCGCTTCCTCCTGCCAGCCCAACAGTGTTCTGCAAGGCAGGGATTATCAGAGCCACTGTTTTCAGTGCCCCTCCCTTTTAGCAGAGAATGCAGCCTGGACCTATGAGTTTTAGGCTCACCTCACCCTAGGGCCTGGCATCCTGGTTTCCTACATTAACTATCACAGTATGGTAATGAACAGAAAACCTTTAGCCCATTGTGAACATAAGTTAATCCTCGTGACTATTGCAGAAAGTCTGGAAAGCATCTGCCCGTGCCTCTTGGAGGAGTGAAAAGTTGAAATAGGCATTGTTTGGAATGAGCAGCTCCTCCCCAGCATCCTGTGGCCTGGGTCAAGTGAGGGTGTATTCCTTTCCTGTTATACTACTTGGAATCACAATCATAAGAACAAAAACCAGCCCTGCTGAAAAGAAATTTACAGAAAGGATGTTGGGTAGCTCAACTTGCTGCTTAAGGTAAGTCTTTTCCTCTAATACCCTGTCACTAGCTTTTGGACCCTGGTGCTCTCGATCTGTCTTAGTTTTCTGTTGTTGCAGTAACAAATTACTACTAACTTACTGCCTCAAAACAACATAGGTTGTTTGTTTTATAGTGCAGGTGGTCCAACCCAGTGCCTTGCTCTAGCTAGGCAAGTACTCTGATATTGAGCTACTTTCCAATCCCCCCCCCCTTTTAAAAATATGTGTATATCAGGGCTAGAGAGATGGCTCAGCAGTTAAGAACACTAGCTGTTCTTGCAGAAGACCCAGGTTCGAATCCCAGCACCCACATGGCAGCTAACAACTGTCGGTAACTCTAGTTCCAGGGGAATCCAACGGCTTCTTCTGTCCTCTGCAGGCATTGCACGACACGGGTGCACTTACCTACATGCAGGTAATACATGTGTACACATAAAATAAAAATAATAAGTAAAATATTTTAAAAATAAATAAATAAAAATATGTGTATATAGCCAGGCGTAGTGACACACTCAGGAGAGAGGCAATTCCTGACTGGCTTGGAACTCACTGCGTGTATATGTGTATATGTGTGTTTGTGGGTGTGCAGGTGCACATGTGGGTGTAGATATGCATGCACATGAATGATTGTGCAAGTGGAGGTTGAGGTCAACCTAAGTGTCATTCTCAGTTGTCAACTTTTTTTTTTGAGATAGGGTCTCACCATATAGCCCTGGCTGGTCTGGAACTCACTATGTAGAACAAGCTGGCCTCAAATTCACAGAGATCATCTTGCCTCTACTTCCTGAGTGCTAGGATTAAAGATGTGTGCCACCATGCCTGGCCACCTTGTTTTTTTTGAGAACAGGATCTCTCATTGACCTGTAACTTGCTGATTAGGCAAGCCAGAGATCTGCCTGTCTCCTTCTCCCCAGCACTGGGATTACAAGCATGTACCACTATGTCCAGCTTTTTTTTTTTTTTTTTTGGTCTTTTTGAGACAGGGTCTCCCTGTAGCCCCAGATGTCCTGGAACTCACTATGTAGACCAGGCTGGCCTTGAGCTCACAGAGATCTGCCTGCCTCTGTCTCCCAAGTGCTGGGATTAAAGGTTTGCGCCACCACGCCTGGCCTTGTCCAGCATTTTAACATGGATTCTCAGGTCTTCATTCTTGCAAGGAAGCACTTGACCAACTGAGGCATCTCTCCAGACCAACTCTTTGTTTTTGTTTTTTGTTTTTTGAGACAAGGTCTCTCCTTAGCCTCAGCTGACCTAGAACTCGCTGTGTAGACTAGGCTGGCCTTGAACGCAAAGAGATCTGCCTGCTTCTGCCTGGGATTAAAGATGTGTGCCACCACACCCAGCAAGCCCAGCTCTTTGTATTTTAAGATCTATAACTTAGATTGGCCTTGAACTCAGAATTCTCCTCCCTCACATCCTGTCTGGGACATCTGGCTAATAACACAGATTGATTTTCTTTTAATTCAAAAACTTTTCCAAGCCAGGCGTGGTGGTGCGTGCCTGTAGTCCCAGCACTTGGGAGGCAGAGGCAGGCGGATCTCTGTGAGTTCAAGGCCAGCCTGGTCTATGCAGTGAGTTCCAGGACAGATGGGGCTACGGGGAGACCCTGTCTCAAAAAGACAAAAAAAAAAAAGGATGAACAGAGATGGAGAAGGAGAAAAGACAGGTGAACCAAGGAGACAAGAGGTGGTGGAGTAGACGGCTGATGCAGAGAGGGTGGGTAGATGGTGTGGTGGACAGATGAACAGATGCAGGGGAATTTTTAGTCCCAGGGGAATCCGAAGCCCTCTTCTGACCTCTGTGGCATTGCACGATACGGGTGCACTCACATACATGCAGGCAATATGCTCATACACATAAAATAAAAATATTTTTTTAAAAAGCAGAAAAAACAATTTATGTGTATAGGTGCGTGGTTGCATGTTTATATGTGGACTGTGTAGGTGCCTGGTACATTTGAAGGCCAGAAGAGGGCATCACATCCTGGAGTTACAGGCAGTTGTGAGTTCCCATGTCGATGCTGGGAACCCAACCCAGGTCCTTTACAAAATCAGTAAACGAATTTAACCGCTGAGCCATCTCTCCAGCCTCTAGATTGATTACCTTACAGCTGTATAAGTCAGAAGTTTCACTAGGTTTAAAGCAAAGTGTTACCAGAACTGACTCCTTCTGGAGTTTCTGAGGAAGAGTCTGTCCCTGCCTTTTCCAACTTCTGAAGGCTATTCCTTGACTGGTGAACCATCTTCAAAGCCAACAGTGCCAAATCTCTCACTGACCAGAGTCCCCTTTCCTTTTCTTTTTTACACACTATTACAATTATGTTGGGCTCAGTTTGCTAATCTCAAAATCCTTCACATCTATAAAATCTTCTCTGTAAGGTAATGTAATCCTAGGGATCAGTACATGGACATTTGGGAGCTTTCATTGTACCTTACCTCACTTCATCTCTCCAGCTTCATTTCCCTGGCTATTAGAAACACGTTCATCCCATCTTTGTGCCTTATGTCAATATTTTGTCATTCAGTATCTTACAGTAGTGTCTCTGAATTGGCCAAACTGAGGTTACCCACAGTGGTGGTTTGAATGAGAATGTCCCCCATAGGCTCCCAAGTATTTGGACATTTTGTCCCCAGTTGGTGGCACTGTTTTGGGAGGTTTTAAGAGACATAGCTTTGCTGGAGGAAGCACATCATTGGGGGGAAATTTTGAGAGTTCTTAAGCTTTGCCAGATTTCTAGTCTCTGCTTCCTGTGCCTGCTTGAAGATGTGATCGCTTGGCTTTCTGCTCCAGCAGCCCCCCCCCACCGCCCCCCATTATGGACCTTACCCCTGGAACTGTAAGCCAAATAAATGCTTCTTTCTATAAGTGGCTTTGGTTGTGGTGTTTTATCACAGCAATAGAAAAATAACTAATGGACCTATCCATTCCTTAGCTTCCAAGCTGGGAAAATTCGTAACTTACACTCTGCTTCCCACCAAGACTCTTAAAATTGAAATATCACCAGACACTGCAGTGGTTCAGATGCTGAGAATTCCCCCAAAGAGACAAAGAGCCATGATGCCTGTGAACTCAGCCTGGTTTTGAATGACCAAGATTTGTTTTCAGTCCTCATAATTGTTTGTATGGCTCCAGACATACCTATCCCACTGTGTTACCAAACTACCTTATAATCTCCATTATCTTCCCCTATGCCCCTGGAAAATGCTTGCTTATATTCCATGGTAATACAACCCACAGACCCTTATCTAAGTTCCAAATCCCAGAATCTTAGGCCATAGAAACATTATTCCTAAATTATCACACTTAGTTTTCTCCGACCAAGAGCACCAGGAATCACCTGTAGCTAGACAAATTTTGGTGTACTGTCTCATTGCATCAAGGGAGAACGCATCTTGTGGCTGTTCAACTGCCTCTTGTAGGGGGAGGGACCCCCACTATCTGTAATGCAAGATGGCCAAACATACAGTACTGACATTGGATTAGTATGTTTCACATAGTTCATTAGTCATATGTACTCACAGTCCATGGTGGGACAAGCAGGGCCTCAGATAGATGCACTAGGTTGCAGAGGTAACCAGCAGACATGTGGGAAGCAGGCTTTGTGGTGACCAAGGTATAAGGTGCCTCCAGCTTCCCACAGGAGGATATGATGGATTGTTTATTTCCAAGGACTAATGGGAAGAGAACTAGTGGGTAGAGACTGGTAAGTCTGAGTACAGCTGGTCTGGCTGATGGAGGAACTAGCCAGACAGAAGCCTTCACACTGGATGAGGCATGCCTGTCAAGAGCAGAAGTCAAGGGCCCTGTGTGCCCAAGTCAAGGCAGCACTTAAGTTTTTATATCCCATAGCACAGTGGGGACCCAAGAGGGTTTGTGATGAGAGAGTTCAGGAGATAGCTTAGTGGGTAAAGTGCTTGCTGTTCAAGTACGAGGGACTGAGTTTAGATCCCCAGCACTCACATAAAAAAACCAGGCATGGCGGCATCTGTCTGCAACTTCACTAGAGATCAGAAACAGGCAGATTTTGGAGGCTTGCTGACCAGCCAGTCTAACCAATCAGTGAGCTTCAGGATCAGTAAGATAAGTATTAAGCCAGCTCCTGGACATAGATGGACATAATCTGCACTTTATTTTTTGGAAATTTTATTTTTGTTTATATATGTGTAGCAGCACACGTGGAGGTCAGAGAGTTGGTTCTCTCCATCATGTGGGTTCTGGAGATCAAACTCAGGTTTGATTAAAAAAAATATATGTGGAGGCTGGAGAGATGGCTCAGTGGTTAAGAACACTGGTTGTTCTTGCGGAAGACCTGGGTTCAGATCCCAGCACCTACGTGGCAGCTAACAACTGTCTGTAACTCCAGTCCCAGGGGATCCAACAGCCTCTTCTGACCTCCACGGGCATTGCACGACATGGGTGCACTTACCTACATGCAGGCAATACACACTAGAAAATTTAAAGCATTGCTAAAATACAAGGTTTATGAAAGATTATAGTGGTAAAATAATAGTAATTTCCTGAAAATATATGAGTTTTTTTGTGTTTTTGTTTTTGTTGGTTTTTGGTTGTTTAGAGACAAGGTCTCCCTTTAGCCCCAGCTGGCCTGGAACTCGCTATATAGACCAGGCTGGCCTTGAATTCACATTATTTGGGGGCATGTCTGTGAGACCATTTCCAAGTCTTAGCTTGGGAGTCTGGTCAGATTAGGTGGGGAAGATCTACTCTTAGTGTGGGTAAGTACCATCCATTTAACACAGAAAGGGGCAATGATGAGCCTGTGAGATGGCTTAGTAGGTAAAGGATCCTGCTGCCAAGGCTGAAGACCTGAGTTGAATTTCCACAACCCACGTGATGGAAAGAAACCAATTCTGGAAGGCTATCCTCTGACCCCTACATATATACCGTGTGTGGACAGACAGACAGACAGACAGACACACACACACACGACACCATAATTTAAATAGAAAGGGCAGATATGCCTATCTGTGTCTAGGAACTGGGCTACATTCTTCCTCCCCTGCTTTTGGACTCCCAAGATTTATACCTGTGCTTTCCCTATACCCCCCCACCCAGCATCTCATGAGGCCTTTGACCTTGGACTGAGTCCAAGGAACCATAGGCTTTGCTGGCTCTGAAGTCTTGGGACTTGGCCTGACCACACTTTTGGGCTCCCAGGGTCTTCAGCTTTTAAGACAGCCTGTCACAAGACCTCAATCTACATACCAACAGGAAGAAATGCTCATAAATCTCATATATCATTGTATCCTGTCATTTCTGTTTCTCTGGAAAGTCCTGACAAATACATGTTAGGATTTATGAAGCCCAGCCTGGTGGCACATGCCCCTAATCCCAGCATTCTAGAGGCTAAGGCAAGAGAATCACCTTGAGTATGGGGCCAGCTTGGGCTACATTGTGATACCCTGTCTCAAAAACAAAAAGGAAAGCACTTACCTACCGGTCTTCATATTGATCAGTTTAGTGTTTGAGGAAATGGAACAGCCTTTCCAGCTCTTCTGTGGGAAGCCAGACAAGAATAACCCTTAATCAGAAGGCATGGGTGCTTAGTGCCAGGAATGTGAAACCAGTCCTGGGTGGGCCAGAACTCAGGGCCTCCTGAGTGGACCTCCCTAAGAGAATAGGACAGTCCAGCAGTTGTTCTGTCCCGGAACTGATCAAGTAGGGCTTGACCACAGCAGGGCCCTACATACTCTTTTGACTGTGCAGTAGCTGACCCATGACCCTGTCCTTAAATTTTATAAAGCAGAGCCGGGTGTGGTGGTGCATGCCTTTAGTCCCAGCACTTGAGAGGCAGAGGCAGGAGGATTTCTGTGAGTTCAAGACCATTCTGGTCCACATAGTGAATTCCAGGCCAGCTGGGGCTACAGGGAAACCGTCTCAAAAAGAATAACAACAACAAAAATTTTACAAAGCAGGGCCAATGAGACGACTCAGCAGGAAAAAAGACTTGACGCACAAGCCTGATGACCTGAGTTCAATCCTTGGAGCTCACATAATGGTGAAAGGACAGAATGGATTTCACAAAGTCATTCTCTGACCTCTACATTGCATGTTGTGGAACCCGCATACCCCCCCCACACCATACACTCCCACAATAATAATAATAAAGTAAATAAAAACCTTATAGACCAGGACTAAGACCCTGCTCAGGAGGCCTGGGGTCTGAGTGAGCCCCAGCTCTTATCAGGAGCAGAGCAGGGTTCAACAAGGGCATTATCACCTGAGCTGTTGAGACACACAGCTCAGAGCACCCCACAGCCTTCTTACCTCCTTGCCTTCCCCATCAGAAATAAGTGTCTGGGACCAGAGGTGGCTGTGGCCATGTCCAGTTTAATTATTCAGGTTTTTTTCTCACCCTCTTCCAAGAAGTGAGCTACCTCACCATCACCTACCTTTGTGCTGCTTAGAAAAAAAAAACAAAACATAAACCTTACATAATCAGAGAACTGGCATGAAAAGGCTGCCATTCATGCTTTAAGCACCTATTCTAGGCGGGGCTCATCCAGGAGCCACCCACCCCACACCAGGCTCTCGGAAGCATGCCTGCTTGACCATGTTCTCTGGTGTCCTAGCAACCAGAAACTCTGATCTGAGCTCTGGCCAGGACAGAAGCCATTCCTCGCTTGACCACTGTGAGTTAATGCTGTGACTTACCACCTCTCTGAGCATCTCAAGACCTGTCTGGGTAGCAGTTCAGACAACTGAAAGTCATCACTTGTCCCCAAGGACACCCAGAAGCTCTCCCCTACCAATCTATCCCCTGGCAGGATGAGTTTCTCAGTCACATTCACTGAGCTGGCCAACATTGCCATACCTCAGTGTGGGGTGGTGAACTTCAAGGCCCTGCATCTCCTGCTCCAGGGCATCCTGGAACATATCGAAATGGCTGAGCTTAAGAAGGTCCTTTCAGGGGATGAGGATTTCCTCCAAACTTCACATGTGATATTCATGCCCAGGGAGGGAGACGCCCAGCCCATCCTCAACCCCATGAAGCGGCTCAGCAATATCTTCGACCATGTGGTAGACCACATCAACAAAATAGAGAGTCAAATGTCCATGCTGCAGTCTATGCCCTCCACCACCCAGCTGCTGGAGAGCAGTAAGGGGGCCAGCCGGCCCGCAGAGGACCTGTGGAATATGATCAAGCTCCAGAAGAGGGTAGAGGGCAACGAGGAAGCCACAGCAAAGGTAAGCCCCCAGCCTGGAGAAGCCCTCCAGACCCCCATTCTCCTAGACATCATCCCCTCTTTCCCATTGTGATAGGATATATCTGCTTACAGAGAGAGGGCAGAGTGAGGCCTTAGAGTCAGTGAGAAGCAAGCCTCCAAGCTTACATCCTTTGTCATGTACTGAGGAAATGAACCATGCACAGTAGACAACATAGTGTAGGATTCTGTTGATGTAAAATACCCAGAATAGGCAAATACACCCAAAAGACAAACTGGCAGTTTCCAGGGACCAGGGGAGGGAATACAGTGTCATTCACTGGATGTGGGATTTCCTTTTAGGATGATAAAGATGTTTTAAACTTCATTAAAATGATGGATGTGCAACTGTGTTCATGAAGTAAGTGCAACTGAATTGTTCACTTAAAAGGCATGGTGGTGCATGCCTTTATTCCCAGCACTTGGGAAGCAGTGGCAGGTGATCTCTGTGAGATTGAGGCCAGCCTGGCCTACATAGTGAGTTCCATCCAGGCCAGCTGGAGCTACAGGGAGACCCTGTCTCAAACAAAACAAAACAAAACAAAATTTTTACTGGGGGTATGGCCCAATGTGTAAAGTGGTTTCTATGCAAGCATGAGGATATCTGTTTAGTCCCCCTGAACTCATATAAAATCCAAACACAGTAACCTGTGTCTGATCTGTCTGTCCCTGCCTCTGTTGTGACTAAAGGTGTATACTACCATGCCCAGCGAGAGATTTTTTTTGTTATACATTTTGATGTGTATGAGTGTATTGCCTGCATGTGTGATAAGTACACCTGTGTCATGCAATGCCCTAGGAGATCAGAAGAAGGCATCTGATCCCCTGCAACTAGACATAAGTGGTTAGCCACCATGTGGGTGCTGGAAATCGAACCTGGGTCATCTGTAAGAGCAGTTATTGCTCTTAACTGCTAAGCCATCTCTCCAGCCCTGAGAAAGAGATTTTTGGCCTGGATTCACTATGGAGACCAGGCTGGCCTTGAACTCACAGAGCTCCACCTGCCTCTGCTTCCCAAGTGCTGGGATTAAAGGCATGTGCTACCATGCACAGCGAGAAAGAGATTTTTTTAAATGATTTTTTTAATGAATTTTTTTTGTCTTTTTGAGACAGGGTCTCCCTGTAGCCCCAGCTGACCTGAACTCACTATGTAGACCAGGCTGGCCTTGAACTCATAGAGATCTGCCTGCCTCTGCCTCCCAAGTGTTGGGACTAAAGGCATGTGCCACCACACCCGGCTTAAATGATTTTTTAATTCAGGCTAGAGTGTAGCTTGATAGAATGCTTGCCTAACATGTATGAACCCTGTATTCGATCCCCAGCACCTCATAAAACCAGCCATGTGATAGAAGCCTATAATCCAAGCACTTGGTGGAGGCAGGAGGATCAGAAATTCAAGGTTATTCTCATCTACATTGTGAGTTCCAGGCCAGCTTGGGCTATGTGAGACCCTGTCTCAAACTACAAAATATTGTGCTATGTGACTCTTACCTCAATAGAAAGAAATTGAGGACTTACCATGAGGGTGGCACCACAGTAGTCATGGTGACTAAGAGCTTCAGTCTTAGACAGGGGAGACAAACAAAACAAATGAATATAAATCAGTGGAAGTAGCCATGTGATGAAGGGAAAGTACATTAGCCCAATTCTTTATGTGGGGAAACTGATACCCAGAAATGCTCATCAATTTGGTTGAGGCTGCAGTCAGTGGTGTGTAGAACTGGGAGTTAAGTAGAGTGCCCCGACTCCAGTCTCTACCTTGGAATACCATGATCCCTTGCCTCCCTGTGCTAGCATGTAGTTACATCAACAAAACCAGTTCAAGAGGGAATAAGAAAGGGAAAACAGTGCCTGCAAGATGGCTCAGAGGATAAATCTACTTGTCACCAAGTCTGATGACCTGAGTTGAATCCCTGTAACCCATATGTTGCAAGGAAAGAATTGACTCAAATAAGTTGTCCTCTGACCTTCACATGTGCACCATTACGTGTTTGTGCATGCAATATAAACATAAATAAATGTAGGGGCTGGAGAGATGGCTCAGCAGTTAAGAACACTGGCTGTTCTTGTAGAAGACCCATGTTCGAATCAGCACTCACATGGCAGCTAACAGCTGTCTGTAACTCCAGTCCCAGGGGATCTGATAGCCTCTTCTGACCTCCACGGGCATTGCACGACATGGGTACTTACCTACATGCAGGCAATACACGAATACACATTAAAAAAAAAAAAAAAAGCCGGGCATGGTGGCGCACACCTATAGTCCCAGCACTTGGGAGGCAGAGGCAGGTGGATCATTGTGAGTTCAAGGCCAGCCTGGTCTACATAGTGAATTCCAAGATAGCTAGGGCTACAGGGAGACCCTGTCTCAAAAAGACCAAAAATAAATA
>NW_008330333.1:2663732-2673230 GCF_000622305.1 Nannospalax galili
AATTTTAAACTATAAAAAAATAAAAAATAAATGTAATGAAAAAAAGGTGTATTGTTTTGTTTTGTTTTGAGATAGGGTCTCCCTATTGCCCTAGCTGGCCTGGAACTCACTCTGTAAACCAGGTTGGCCTCCATCTCACAGAGATCCACCTCCCTCTGCTTCTGCTGGGATTCAAGGCATGTACCACCATGCCCAGTCTTATTAAAAAAAAGTTTTTTTTAAACCTTTAGGTGGGGAAAACAGACAGCTGCTGTGACACACATATATGCACTTTGGGGACTGAAGCAAGAGAATCTCAAGTTCAAGTCCAGCCTGAACTGAGGCTATTGAGACCCTGTCTCAAGTACATAGGGCATAGCTATAGCTCAGTAGTAGCACACTTTCCTAGCAAGCCAGTGGTCCTAGGTTTCATCCCAGTAAAGAAGGACTGCAGACAGGATGTGGTAACAGGATATGGAGAGACTAGAACTCTCATACAACTGCTGTAAAGAATAGAAAATGGTGCAGCTCCTCTGGAAAACAGGCTGACAATTTCTTGAAGGGTTAAACAGAGTCAGAATGTGACTGAGCAATCCCACTCCTGGGTATGAACTCAAAAAACTGAAAACTCAAAAACCTGTACACTGATGTTTCTAACAGCATTATTCACAAGGGCTAAAAGAAATGTCTATCCAAATGTCCCCCAGCTAAGGACATTTTTGAACCGATCCCACGTCACCCTTTTTGAGCTGCATGGCCTTGAGCCACATGTCCTCTCTTGCCACTATTTTCTAGTCTGTGAAATGGAGATCATAGTAACATTGCCTTCTTGAGCTGTTGTGTATATAGCTGAAGGAAGGGTCCTTGATACATAGCCAGGACTAAGTAAATGATAGGGAGTAAATGCTAGGCCCTAGGAGATACATAGGAGAAGATGGAGTTTGGGGGACTGAAAGGAAGGCGATATTTGCCAGGACTAGGCTTAGGGATCTGGGTTAGGACTGAGAACCCAACCATACAATGGGCACTAGGTTCAAGGCACCCCTTACTTCCACTTCACCATAGTCTGTGAGCCCATGATGGCTATAAAAAGCCTCAGGCCAAAGAGAAGTGAAGAATTGTGACCAACCTGGACTGGGTTCAGAGGAAAGGAGGGCCCTTCTCATCCTCTTGTAGAGCAGCAAGTGTCAGAAGAGGGCCTGGATTGGACATTGACCACACAGGGGCTGTCAAATCTGACCTGGGTACTGTGGGAGTGAAAGCTTTGTTGCAGGGGTTTATAGAGATGATGGAGGAAACAGACAGAATTCCCTCCCTTCTCAGCATTGTGTCTACTTATCTGACTTCCTTGGGCTTCACACCTAGGCCCATCTTTTCATTCTCTCTTCCCATTTGCTCCCTCCCCAAGAAAATGAGTGTTTACTACATGCCACATGAACTACAGGCTTTGCCTCTGTTAGCACTTTTAGGCTGTGTAGTAACTACAAGGCAGGTCCTTATAAATTCCAGTTTCAGATGAGAAAAGGGAGACACAGGTTAACTGACCTACTTGAGGTCACAATGTTAGAAAACAGAAGCTGGGGAAAACCTGGGCAGAGAATGGGTCTTTGGTAGATGGCATGGGTCTTTGGCAGAAAGTCTAGCCCTTTTTGTTAGTGGGAAAGGGTGGGGCCTAATAACTGTCTATGAAAGCTTCCTCACCCTAGGAGTGGGAATTCATACCAACTAGGGCTAGTGACATAGTTCAGTTGGTAGAGTGCTTGCCTACCATGCACAAAGCCTCCTTTGGTTTGATCCCAGTACTGTAGAAACTGAATATGGTAGCACACACCTGTAATCCCAGCAATTCTGGTGGTAGAGGCAGAGGTTCAGAAGGTCAAGGTCATCCTCAGCTACATAGTGAGTTCAAGGCCAACCCCAGGCTACTTGAGACCCTGTCTCAAAAAAAAAAAAAAATTCCCGGCTCAGCGGTTAAGAGCATTGACTGCTCTTGCAGAGGAACCAGGTTTGATTCCCAGCACCCACATGGCAGCTACAAACTGTCCTTAATTCCAGTTCCAGAGGAATCCGAAGCCCTCTTCTGACCTCCGCAGCATTGCATGACACGGGTGCATTCACATACAGGCAATACACTCATACACATAAAATAAAAATAATAAAATATTTTTAAAAATTCCCACTACCTATATCATACAGTGCATAGGAAGTGCTAAGCACAGCATTTGGCACATCGTGAGTGCCAAGCCTGTGCTTGTCCATCATTATTTAAAGATTTGGCCTGAGCAGGGAAACTGGTGAGCCTCAATCTCAGTGTAAGGCAGCCTTGGAGCCCTGCAGGAACACAGGGCCTGTGTTTGTGGAGAGCTGGAGGGAGCAGAAGCCCCAACTGACCAACTGGGCTAGGTCTGACACCAGGCAAGAGAGGCAAAGCATTGTAGAGAGGAACCCCAAATCATCATGCTGAGGGGAAGAGACTAGACATGGAGGACCACAGACTATGAGATTTCATTTATATAAATTGTCTACAAGAGATAAATCTATAGAGCCTGAAAGTGGATCTGTGGTTTCCAGGAAGGGGAATGAGGAGTGATTGCTAGTGGAGAAAGGATTTTTCTTTTAGGGGAATGAAATGTCATGACACTAGGTGATGTTTGCACATCTTCTCTATATACTAAAGGCCATGGAATCATAAACTATTATGTCTCTTATCACACACAAAAAGCAGATTGGTAGAATGAACAAAAACCCATGATCTAACTTTATGCCGTCAGTAAGAGACACACTTTAAAGACACAAAGAGTAGCTGGGCATGGTAACGCATGCCTTTAATCCCAGCACTTGGGAAGCAGAGGCAGGTGGATCTGTATGAGATTGAGGCCAGCCTGGTCTACATAGCAAGTTCCAGGCCAGCTGGGCTATGGGGAGACCCTGTCTCAAAAAGACAAAAAAAACAAAATAAAAGGCCAAACCTTACTCCTTTGCCTAGTTTCCTAACCTGAGTCAATGTTCAGACCCCAAACTCATTGGCCATAGAGGTGGACTGATCCCAAAGACTGGCAACACTAGTAATGAGGTACAAAGAGAGCCCTATCCAAAGTCCAGTTTACAGTGGATCCACCCAATGCAGTCAGAACAATCTGGCCGTTAGGACATCCTGTGGATGGCATCATACTCATGAGTCAGGATGAGCAAGAGTAGCCAGCACTGTACAATGCATAAGCTCCAGAGATGACCTGCCACATTAGCCAAGCCTTTAAGACTCCTGTGCTTAGGCCCAGCATGGTGGCACACACTTTTAATCCCAGCAGAGGCAGGTGAATCTCTGTGAGTTGGAGGCCAGCCAAAAAAGACAGAGTAGAAAGCTAAAGAACAGAAAAGATATTTGTGTTTGCAGGAACAGAGCAGAGGTGCTGTGGCTGAACCAGCATCAGCCAAGACAGGTTTCAGGGCAGACAACACTGCTGAAGAAGACAGGGCTGCCCATGGTAGAGAGGGCCTGGCATTCAGGACAAGTGAACATACATGTTGGAAGTGCCAGCCCCTCAGGGCAGCCTGCCCCCATGGTCTTTAATCTTGATGAATAAAGACTTTTAGAATTCCTGTGTGCCCTGAGCAGCCAAGCAGGATCACCTACCCACCTCAGGAGAGGGCTCATGGACAGGTTCAGACCTGACAGAGCAGCCCTCAAAGGATTGTTTGTACAGAGAAGGAATGTCCCAGCCGTTACAGTATGCTGTCTAGTCCCAGCCTGCACAATGACCCATTGAATGAGGTTGCCATGGTAGCTGGTGCAAGAACAGTGCAAGCTGCTTAGCTAAATGTCTGCATGCACCAGTCAGTGAGGCTGGCAGACCAGATGCCGCATCAATGCTGAGGATCGAGTTCAGTACACCCCTTCCCCCCTTTCTCTGGACTGGTTGGGTTAAATCTGCTGCCACCTTTACTGCTACCCTTTAAAGGGTACAAGAAAAGACTGCTGGCCTTAGCACCCACTCCAGACAGGACAAATGGTGCCAAGGAAACTAGGGAAGACACCAGAGGGTTTCTGCCCCTTGGTGGGCATGAGTCCTGGGAGGATCCACACTGTGATTCAAGGGCTTGTGCTGTTGGTCAGCATACTTGCCTTAGAAGTCATTATTAAGCAGGGCTTCTCTTCCTTATTACTGTTGACATTGTGGGTGGGATCATTCTTTGTGGCTTAGGATTTTCCTGTGCATTGGAGGATGCTGAGTAGCATCCCTGGGCACCAGAAATGCCATCTACTTGTTGCAGCTGAAAATGTCTTCAGACACTGGCAGGTGTTCACTGACCCAGGTGAGCACTGCCGGATTAGAAAACCTGAACTCTAGACTGGGTTGGTGGCACATGCATTTAATCCCAGCACTCAGAAGGCAGAGGCAGGAGGATTACCTCAAGTTCAAGGATAGCTTGGTCTACATATTAGGTTCTGGACCAGCTGTGGGTACGTAGACCTTGTCTCAAGAAGAAAGTGGAGAGAGAGAAAGAGAGGAAAGGAAGGAAGGAAGGGAAGAGAAAGGGAAGGAGAGAAGGAAAGAAAGAAAAAAAAACAACAACTAGGCTTCCATGGCAGCCTCAGCCGTACTTTCTGGCCTGTAACCTGCATCTGTCAAAGCCCCAGGCAGCCCCAGCACTTCCCACATCTGCTTGCACACCAGGCCCCCCCTCCAGATGCTTTTTCCATAATTGCAGATTTCTAGGCCACTCTCCATCTCCCTGGAAAGTTGCCTTTGCTGGTCCCTGGCTGCTTAAGATCTTGGTTTCCTTTTCTGTAATGAGTAATTCTGGTAGCCAGCTTCAAAGGGGAAAAAGAAGAATGGTGTTAGCTCTTTGTTGTTAAGGTTGCTCAAAACTCCCTCTCCATCCTATTTCAGCAAGCAAAACACCACCTGCTGTATACCATACAAATTAATGTTATGTGCTGGGCATGGTGGCGCATGCCTTTAATCCCAGCACTTGGGAGGCAGAGGCAGGCGGATCTCTGTAAGTTCAAGGCCAGCCTGGTCTACACAGTGAGTTCCAGGACAGCAGGGGCTACAGGGAGACCCTGTCTCAAAAGACCAAAAAAAAAAACAAAAAACAAAAAAAACAATGTTACATTTACCTTGGGTTTTAATGCTGTGTAACACTGCTTAAAGGTTGGAGACACTGTGGTTTCAGAGAATCAGTGTTGGGACTTTTGTCAGAATAGTAATGAGCACTTTGAACACTGGTGTCACCCTTCCCAGAGTGCTGTGAAGCACTTCTACATTAAGCATTTCCTCAATTTCCTTTGGAGGAAGTGTCCTTAACATTCTCAATTTTCACAGCTCAGGATATGGTCATGTGAGCCTTCCTAGCTGATTATTCAAGATGATGTGTATTTTGGATTCCCTTAGCATTTCCCTTAAGGCTTTTATAAATACCAGACCCCAGCCTAAGTGAGAGAGAAAGAGGGGATGGGGAAGGGGGGACGACACGAGTCACAAATTTGGACAAGCCCAGCTTCTAGTGTCTGCTGTAGGCTACCACATGCTAGTTTGATTCTAGGACTTGCTTCTCCATGAACTCAGCTCCATCTGAGTCCTGACTGAGGCCTAAGTGTCTTGGGATGAGAGAAGACCTTTCTTTTCCCTTATACCCTTTCTCCCCTCAACCAGGAGCCCAGGACATATGCCCAGGCAAATGAGGCAGCAGGCTGTGTCACTGGGCAGTAGGAAACCTTTCACTGTGCATGTCATAGGAGAACAGAACCTCTTACAGGAACAAAAACTTGTTTCATGTGCAGCCTTCACCCATGGCCATCCAATAGGTTCAGCCATCTTTTCCAGGTGGTTTTTTTTTGGGGGGGTGTTGTTTATTGTTTGTTTTTTGAGATAGGGTCTCCTGTAGCTCAGGCTGGCCTCACGTTTATGTAGCTGATAATGATCTTGACCCTCCTAATTTTCCTGCCTCCAAGTGCTGGGATCACAGGTGTATGGTACCACACCAGCTATTTTTTGGGTCTTGCCTGGTACTTCTCTGCATCTGAGGGAAGAGTCGCTCTTGCTTGAGGTCCCTAGTAGCATTTATCTGTGACTGTGAATTGGGAGGTCACTCTCCTGCTTGAGGTATTTGGTCTCTGAATTGGTTTCAGGGAGACAGGAGGAGAGAGGAAGCACCAATGGACAATGGAGTCTGCATTTCACATGCAGGTCTCTGAAGAGCACTTTCCAACCACAGCATGTGAAAAATTAAAAGCCCAACTCATAATACCATTGCCACTTTCAACAGAATTAACAGTTAACTCCTCACAGTGCAATAGATTGTATCATGATGTTTCCTCCCATTGTTTCTAAAATAAAAATGTTGAGTTGTTTTCTTCATTATTTTGTTAAGATATTTCACACAGCCAGAGAATTCATGTCTTTAGTGTATCTAGTTCAGTGGTTATGATGGGATGAGGAATGGATATGGGTGTTTTTATACTCCCTACTATGGAGCACTTTTGTATTCTGTATTATAGAAAGGCATCTGCATACACATGCTATTAATAGCTTAGCATGTCCACACTGCTGATGGCTTGATTGTTCTGAGTTAACTCTCCAGCACTAGACTCAGTGCTTCAAGATGTGTCCAAGCCAGAAAATGTGTCCAGAAAATGAGGAATGAGCTGGGTATGGTGGCACACGCCTTTAGTCCCTACACTTGGGAAGCAGAGGCAGGCAGATCTCTGATATTAAGGCCAGTCTGGTCTACATAGTAAGTGCCAGACCAGTTGGGGCTACAGGGAGACCCTATTTCAAAAAGACCAAAAAAAAAAAAAAAAAATCAGGGGGAGACCATATTTAAAAAAAACAAAAAAAAAAAAAAAAAAAAACAGGGAAAGAGTATAAGGAATGATAGAAACAGAGACACAAACATTACAATACTGATAAGCATTTGACCAGAGGAGCAAGACTGAGCTCCAGAATGATCAGCTGTCTTTGTCCTTTCCTATCTACAGCCTACTGACTAGAGATGAGATGGAAGGCAAAATAAAGTACAATTTACAGATTAACTTTTTTTTTTTTTTGGTCTTTCTGAGACACGGTCTCTTTGTAGCCCCATCTGTCCTAAAATTCACTATGTAGACCAGGCTGGCCTTGAAGTCACAGAGATCCACCTGCCTCTGCCTTCTGAGTGCTGGGATTAAAGGCGTGTGCTACCACGCCCGGCACAGATTAACTTTTTGTCTCTGCTCATTGGCATTTATGGTGACAAGCAGGGTGAGCTAAAATATTCCAGTTGCAATTATACTATAGTGTACTCACAGAGTTATACTATGATCACAATCTAATTTTAAGACGTTGTCAAGAGTCCAGGAAGAAATTCCTTAGCCATTAGTAGTCACTCCTGATTCCTGCCCCCTGAACTCCCAGTATTTCATTTTGTCCTGATGCTTCACAGGTTTACTTCTCTGCTGTCATATGTATGGGTACTTTGGTTTTTTAGAAATTTTTTTTGGATTTATTTATTTTCACTTTACGTGTATGAGTGTTTTGCTGCATGTATGTAAGTGCATCTGTGTCATACAATGCACATGGAGACTAGAAGGAGGGTGTCAGATCCCCTGGAACTGGAGTTAAAGACAGTGGTTAGCTGCCATGTGGGTTCTGGGTGCTGAACCTGGGTCCTCTACAAGAGCAACAAGTGCTCTTAACCATTGAGGCAACTCTACAGCTCCAAGCACTTAATTTTTATTGCCAAATAATATTTTGTTATATGTATATGCCACATTTGGTTTATCAGCTGATGGATATTTGGTTTGTCATCATTTAGGGCTATTATGACCAGTGCTGTGAGGAACAGTGATGTACATGTTTTTGTGGGCTTCAATTTTTTTTTTTGTCTTTTTGAGACAGGGTCTCCCTGTAGCCCCTGTCCTAGAACTTACTATGTAGACCAGGCTGGCCTTGAACTCACAGAGATCTGTCTGCCTGTCTCCTGAGTACTGGGATTAAAGGCATGTGCTGTCATCTGGCTTATTTTTGTTTTAATTATGTATATGTATGTGTGCCAGAGGTGGGGGTAGGGGGAAGGGGGTATGCATGTGACTTCAGTTGCCCCTAGAGACCAGAATAGGGCATCATCAGATCTCCTGGAGCTGGAGTTACAAGTGGTTATGAGCCGATGGGCGTGGTAGCACATAACTTTAATCCCAGCACAAGGCCGGCCTGGTCTACACAGTGAGTTCCAGGACAGCTGGAGATACAGGGAGACCCAAAAAGACAAAAAAACAAAAAAAAACAAAAAAAAAAAGACAAGTGGTTGTGAGCCATCCAGTGTGGGTGCCGGGAACTGAACTCAGGTTCTCTGAAAGAGCAGAAAGGACTCTTAACTGATGAGCCATCTCCCTAGTATTTTCTCTCTCTCTCTCTCTCTGTCTCTCTCTCTCCCCCCCCTCTCCCCCTCTCCCTCTCCCTCTCCCTCACCCTTTCCCTCTCCCTCTGAGACAAGATCTTAAACTGTCCTCAAACACCTGGGTTCAAATGATCCTCCTCCCTCATCATCCCAGGTAGCTGACACTACAGATATGTACCACCATGTGATGTAGTTTCTTTTACATATAGATATCTAGTTGTCCCAGCAACATTTATTAAACAAATTGTTCTTTCCCACACTGAACACCTTGGTGCTTATGTTAAAAGCTGGTTAAATGTAAACTTACCAGTTTATTTCTAGGCTCTATTTTATTCCATTGATAAGTACTTCTGTCCCACACTTACTTTTTTGTCTTATTGGGTTTGAAACCCAACACCTTATACAGCGTTGCCCCTGAGCTATATTACCAGCCCCACCACACTGTCTTGATTACTTTTACCTTATAGTAAACTTTGAAATCTGGGAGCACAAAGTCTCATATGTTGCTCTTGTTCAACATTGTTTTCACCACTCTGTCAGCCCTGCAATTACGAATGTGAATTCATAAGCTTGTCAATTTCTGTGAACTCACATGATGGGTATTGGGTTATATTGGATTGGTAGGCTAATTTAGGGAGCTTTGCCATCTTAACAATACCACAATATGATTAAGATGCATTGTATACATGTATGGAACTGTCAAAGAATAAAAATTATTTTTTTTCTGTCTCCTTTGCTTTATTTCAGGATAAAAATTTTTTTTTCTTTTTTTTTTAATTATTTAATAACCACATGATTAGAAGCATCATTTATTACAACAGCATTGACATATCCAGTAACAATTTCCTGAGCTAAGATGCATCTTTTTCAGAATTGTCTATAAAATTTTAGGTTTACAGTTGAATTATTACAGTTATACAATATTGAACTCAGTATAAGCCCTGCAAGACATAAAATTGAATGAGTTTTTAACCTTGAAAAAGATTTCCACTTCATTTTAAAATATACTGTTTCTTACAGAAAGACTCATTTTTAATGCCACTAACACTTAGATGTTTGCATATGCATCTCTAATCTCTATATATCTGATTATTACTAGTCACAGACACTTTCTGAGATCCTTGGCACTTGAACATGGAT
>NW_008330333.1:2676844-2680097 GCF_000622305.1 Nannospalax galili
TTTAAAAAAAAAGAATATTAGAGCCGGGCGTGGTGGCACCTGCCTGTAGTCCCAGCACTTAGGAGGCAGAGGCAGGCGGATCTCTGAGAGTTCAAGGCCAGCCTGGTCTACATTGTGAGTTCCAGGACAGCTGGGGGCTACAGGGAGACCCTGTCTCAAAAAGACAAAAAAAAAAAAAAAAAAAAAAAAAAAAAAAAGAATACTACATCTTCTGATCCATGAGTAGGAGATATTTTTCTAATTATTTAGATAATCTTTATTTCCTTTCAAAACTGTCTTTGTAGTTCAGCTGTGTGTGTGTGTGTGTGTGTATGTGTGTGTGTTTGTGTGTGTGTGTGCATGTGGAAACCAAAGGTCGAGATCAGGTCTCTTCTTCAGTTGCTTTCCGCTTTTTTTTTTTTTTGGTTATTTTGAAAGAGAGTCCTCCTATAGTCCCAGCTGGTCTGGAAATTGCTATGTAGACTAGGGTTACAGAGATCCTCTAGTCTCTGCCACCCAAGTCCTGGGATTAAAGGTATGTGCTACCACACCCAGCCCTTTTTCCAATTTTTTTAAACAAAGGTTAATTTATTTTTTTTTAAATATTTTATTTCTGGCTGGAGAGATGGCTCAGCGGTTAAGAACACTGGTTGTTCTTGCAGAAGACCCAGGTTCGAATCCCAGCTCCCACATGGCAGCAAACAACTGTCTGTAACTCCAGTCTCAGGAGATCCGACAGCCTCTTCTGACCTCCATGGGCATTGCACAACACGAGTGCACTGACCTACATGCAGGCAACACACGCATACACATAAAATGAAAAAAAAAAAAGAAAGAAAAAAATTATTTATCCCAGAAGTTGGTGCCAGGCTCTCGCCAGCCGCTAGCTGGAGCCGCTCACCTCCAAGACCTGGAGCAGCAGTGCTGAGAAGTGGTCACCATGCCTTTGGCTAGAGATTTACTACATCTATCCTTGGAAGAGGAAAAGAAAAAATATAAAAAGAAACAGCTAGTTCAAAGCCCAAATTCTTATTTCATGGATATAAAATGTCCAGGTTGCTACAAGATTACTATGGTTTTCAGCCATGCTCAGACAGTGGTTCTTTGTGCAGGTTGTTCAACAGTGTTGTGCCAGCCTACAGGAAAGGCCAGACTCACAGAAGGCTGTTCATTTAGAAGAAAGCAACACTAATGATCTATACAACTTCCTGTATTTGTGTTTTCTCACAGAAAGCCTTATCTTAAGTTCAGTTACTCTACCGAGACCATATAATTATGTTTGATTTTGTAAGCTATAAATAATAATCTATTTTGGTGTCAAATTTTCAATGAAGTTTTAATTATGGAAAAAAAATTTTAATATTTTACTTATTATTATATGCCATTGGTGTGCATATGCAGGTCAGAGGACAACTTTGTGCAGTTGGGTCTTTCTTTCCACCTTTAATGTGGGTTCTGTGAATCAAACTCAGGTTATCAGCCTTGTGCAACAAGTACTTTAGTCCTGTTAAGCCATCTTGCTAGCCGACCACCTTATTTTTTGAGGCAAGGTATGTCACAGAATCTGGAATTCACTAACTCAGCTACACTGGATGAACAGCAAACCCCAGGGATCTGCCTGTCTCCACTGCTCCAGTGCTTGGGATATAGATGTAGTAGTACCTGGCATTTACATGGATGTTGGAAATCTGAACTCACTACCTCATGTTAGCATAGCAGACACTTTACCAACTAAGCTCTTTTTTTAACTCTCTCTTGCCTTATGCTTTATTTTTTTCATTTTTCTTAATTTTGTATGCACACATGTGCTCACATACAGTAGCGTATGAGTTGCAGCATGTGTGTAGAGCTCAGAGGACAACTTTTGGGAGTCAGTGCCCTCCTTCCACTATGTGGGTTTCACAGATTGTCCTTGTTTGCTTTCTGTTGCTGTGATAAACACCATGACCAAAAGCAACTTAGGGAGGAAAGGGTTTATTTCATCTTATACTTCCAGGTAACAGTCCATCACTGAGAAAAGTTAAGCAGGAACTTAGGGCAGGAACCTGGAGGCAGGAACTGAAGTAGACACCATGGAAGAATGCTGCTTACTGGCTGCTCTCTGGAGTTACGAACAGTTGTTAGCTTCCATGTGGGTGCTGGGAATTGAACCCAGGTCCTCTGCAAGAACAGCTAGTGCTCTTAACCACTGAGTCATCTCTTCAGACCCTTCTTTTATTTCTTTATGCATCTAATTAGGTGTAATATTAACTCTGATTCTGTTGTTCATTTCTATGTTTTTTGCATTGCTGCTGATAGAACACAGGGCTTCACACATGGTAGACAGGTGTACCATATTTGTATAGTGCCCACGGAGGCCAGAAGAGGGTATCTGAACCCCTGGAACTAGAGTTACCCGTGATTGTTATCTGCCGTGTGGGTGCTAGAAACTTACCCTGGGTCCTTTTAACTGCTGAGCTATCTCTTTAGGCCCCTAAAGTATTTCCTAAGTGCAATGGTGATTTCTTCTCTGACCTATTGTTATTTAGAAGAGTATAAATTGTCTTAGATTTGTGAATTCCCAATAGTTTCTTCTATTGATTTCTAATTTAATTTCACTGTGATCAAAGTATGTATTTTGTATGATGTGAGTTTTTTTTTTTTTTTTTTTTTTTGGTCTTTTTGAAACAGGGTCTCCCTGTAGCCCCAGCTGGCCTGGAACTCTCTAGGTAGACCAGGCTGGCCTTGAACTCACAGAGATTTGCCTGCCTCTGCCTCCCAAGTGCTGTGAGTTCTTTTTAAATTCCTCCCTTTTGATCTGCTTTGGAGTGTGCTCCACATGTGCTTAGAAAGGATGTGCATTCTGCCATTGTTGAGGTGCTCTGTGAATAACTGTTAGATTAAGTGTCCTTTTTTGTTTGTTTTTGGTATTTTTGAGACGGGGCCTCCCTGTAGCTCCAGCAGCTGACCTGGAACTCACTATGTACACCAAACTGACCTTGAACTCACAGACAGAGATCCACCTGCCTCTGCCTCCTGAGTACTGGGATTAAAGGCATGCGCCACCAGTGAGAAAAGGTAAAATACTCAGACATCAATTTCAAGTTAAATATTGGTACATTGATTTTAATCCCAGCACTTGGGAGGCAGAGGAAAGGCAGATCTCTGTGAGTTCAAGGCCAGCCTGGTCTACATAGCAAGTTCCGGGTCAGCTGGGACTACAGGGAGACCCTGTCTCAAAAAGACCAAAAAGGGGCTGGAGAGATGGCTCAGCAGTTAAGAACACTGGTTGTTC
>NW_008330333.1:2680109-2698316 GCF_000622305.1 Nannospalax galili
TAACAACTGTCCATAACTCCAGTCCCAGGGGATCTGACAGTCTCTTCTGACCTCCGCAGGCATTGCACAACATGGGTGCACCTTACCTACATGCAGATAATACACACATACACATAAAATAAAAATAATAAAATTTTTAAAAAAGACCAAAAAAATTTGTTACATTGAAAATTATAATACATCAATGAGAGAAACTGAAGGTGACATTAATCATAGAAAGATAATTCATATTGCTAAAATGGAAGATTATGACAACTTATGTAGAGGGCCCTCAACTTATTATGGTTACTTATAATTTTTCTATATATGAAGGTATAAAAGTGACTCATATTTATTTGAAGTATATTTTAGCTTTGAATTTTTATTTTTCTGTGGGCTGTGAAGTCAATTCATCAAGAGGATATAATAATAATTCACTAAAAAATAGCTGAGCATGAGCCAGTGAGAAAGAGCAAACCAATAAGCATCTTCCTCTATGGTTCCTGCCTTAGGTGCCCTGACTTTCCTTGATGAATTTTGACCTGGAAGTATAAACCAGAGAAACCCTTTCCTCTCTTAAGTTGCTTTTGGTTGTGGAGTGTTGTGGGTTCTCCTCAGGCCAGCTGTGAAGACCCTGACCTGGATCCGATCCCCTGCCGATTGGGGGGTGGGGGCAAGAGGCGCGGAGTCACGACACACAGACCCCGGGAGTCAGGTAGAAGCAAGCACTAGGTGCTGCAGGCTTGTTTAATGCAGGAGGGGGCAGGCCTTATATTTCCCTTTTCTCCACCCCCAAGTCCCTTTAGTCAGCATATTGTTTTCTGATTGGTCCGCCCCACGCAGTCTGTCAGCAGTCACTGAGCTCGCGAGCAAGGTACGGAGGTGTGGACCCCTTTTGGCGGGCTATTACGGACCAAGAAGTGAAGTGAATTTTAGCTGAATCCCAGGGCTCTGGGTCAGCGCCATCTTTGGAGGCCTCCTGCTACAGTGGAGTTTATCACAGCAACAGTTGTGATGGCACAAGCCTGTAATCCCAGTGCTGGGGAGGTTGAGACAGGTGGATCCCAGGGGTTCACTGACCAGCCAGTCTAGGTGATTTGGTGACTTCCAGGTTCAGTGAGAGACTGTGTATCAAAAATAAGGTGGAGAGTGATTGAGGAATCCACTAGGCATTAACATCTAACCTTAGATTTAAGTATATTATAGTATGCCCCAAGTATTAGGATTGCAAGTACCACCATGCCCCACCTATATTTGTTAATTGACCATGTCTTCTTTTGGTCTTCTCAACTTTTTTTCAGAATCTGTATAACCTTGGCTGACCTGGAACTTGCTATGTTGACCAGACTAGACTGGAACTTATAGAGATCCACTTGTCCCTGCCTCCCCATTGATGAGATTAAAGACAGATGCCACTATGCATGCTTAAGTTGTTACTTTATATATTTGAAGCACCGCTGTTAAGTGCATACACATTTATAATCAATGTGTACTTCTCATAGCTTGGCCCTTATTAGTATAGATGTCCCTCTGTTCCTTTGGTCTTAAAAAGTATATTTTGTTCACATTGGTCCAACCCCTCTAGCTTTCTTTTGATTACTTCTTTCAGAGAATATCTTTCTCTGTTTTTTTTTTTTTTTAATTTTTATCTTTTTGAGACAGGGTCTCCCTGCAGCCCCCACTGGCCTGGAACTCACTATGTAGACCAGGCAGGCCTTGAACTCACAGAGATCTGCCTGCCTCTGCCTCCCAAGTGCTGGGACTACAGGCGTGCACCATCATGCCCAGCTGTTTTCTTTATTTTTTCACTTTCAATTTAACGATCGCTTTTGTGCTGGATAGCTTTAGTGTCAACTTGACACACCTGGGTTGAGGGACCCTCAGTTGGGGAATTACTTCTATTGGACTGGACTGTGGTCATGTCTGTGGGGCATTTTCTTGATTATTGAATGATGTGGGAGGGCCCAGACCACTGTGGGTGGTGCCACCCCTGGGCAGGTGGCCTGTGTTGTATAGGAAAGCAGATTGAGCATAGGCCAGGGGAGCAAGCCAGTACACAGCGTTTCTCCATGGCCTGTGCTCCAGCTCCTGCCTCCAGCTTCCTACCCTAAGTTCCTACCTTGGGCTCCCTGCTGAACTGTGACCCAGAAAATCTAAGACAAATGAAACCCTTTCCTCCCCAAGTTGGTAGTGGTTGGAATGTTTTGTCACAGCAATGGAGAGACAAACTAGAACAGCTTTGAATCTAAAGTGCATTTCGTGCCAGTAATCCTAACATTTCATAGGCAGAGACAGAAGGGTGCAAGTTCTAGGCCAGCCTGGGCTACACAGCAAGACCCTGTCTCAAATATAAATAATAATTAAATAAATAGATAAAGTGTTCTTGGGCTGGGGAGATGCCTCACTCAGTAATTTGCTTGTGACACAAGTATGAGGATCTGAATTCGATACCCAGCATCCACACAAAAATCCAGGTATGGGGCATTGGTTGCTTTTGCAGAGGACCCAGGTTCAGTTCCCAGCATCCACATGGTGGCTAACAATCATTTATAACTCCAGTTCCAGAGGATCTGGCATCCTCTTCTGATCTCTGAGGGACAAGGGTCCACTTACATAAATCTATGTAATACACTCATACACATAAGATAAAATTTTTAAAAATGAAAAATGTTAGCTGGGCATGATGGTGCAGGCCTGTAGTCCCAGCACTTGGGAAGCAGAGGCAGGCAGATCTCTGTGAGTTCAAGGCCAGCCTGGTCTACATAGTGAGTTCCAGGACAGCTGGAGCTACAGGGAGACCCTGTCTCAAAAAGACCAAAAAAAGATTAAAATTAATTTTTGTTTTTAACGTGTATGCGTGTATTGCCTGCATGTAGGTAAGTGCACCCATGTTGTGCAATGCCCGTGGAGGACAGAAGAAGCTGCCGGATCTCCTGGAACTGGAGTTATGAACAGTTGTTAGCTGCCATGTGGGTGCTGGGATTTGAACCCGGGTCTTCTGCAAGAACAACCAGTGTTCTTAACCGCTGAGCCATCTCTCCAGCTCCAAAAATGTTTTTAAAAATACTTTATTTAGGGCCATGCATGGTGGCACATGCCTTTAATCCCAGCACTTGGGAAGCAGAGGCAGGCGGATCTCTGTGAGTTCAAGGCCAGCCTGGTCTGCATAGTGAGTTTCAGGACAGCTGGGGCTACAGGGAGACCCTGTCTCAAAAAGACCCCCCCCAAAAATTCTTTATTTTTTTTTATTTTATGTGTACGTGTGTATTGCCTGCATGTAGGTAAGTGCACCCGTGTTATGCAATGCCCAGGAAGGACAGAGGAGGCTGTCGGATCCCCTGGAACTGGAGTTACAGACAATTATTAGCTGCCATGTAGGTGATGGGATTCAAACCTGGGTCTTCTGCAAGAACAACCAGTGTTCTTAACCGCTAAGCCATCTATCTCTCCAGCCCCCCAAAATTAAAAATGCTTTTAATAAGGTAAATGATAACTGAGGAACACTGACCAATGTTGACCTCTGGCCACATACACACATGCACATGCACCCACCCATGTGTGAGCACCTACACATATGAACACACAATAAAAAATTAAAGTGCTCTTTTAGATAGCATGTAGCTGAATCTTTGTTATCCATTCTCCCATTCTCTACCTTTTAAAAAAATTTTTTTAATATTTTATTTATTATTATTATTATTGTGTTTTTTGAGACAGGGTCTCCTTGTAGCCCCAGCTGTCCTGGAACTCACTATGTAGACCAGGCTGGCCTCAAACTCACAAAGATCCGCCTGCCTCTGCCTCCCAAGTGCTGGGACTAAAGGCATGCACCACCATGCCCGGCCTTGTATTTATTATTTTTATTTTATGTGTACGAGTGTATTGTCTGCATATATGTGAGTGCACCCGTGTCATGCAATGCTGCAGAGGTCAGAAGAGGGCTTCGGATTCCCCTGGAACTGGAGTTAAGAACAGTTCGTAGCTGCCATGTGAGTGGTGGGAATCAAACCCGGGTCCTCTGCAAGAGCAGTCAGTGCTCTTAAACACTAAGCCATCTCTCCAGCCCCAATTATTATTTTTTAAAACTTTTATGTGTATGTGTATATTGCCTGCATGTAGGTAAGTGCACCTGTGTCATGCAATGCCTGCAGAGGTCAGAAGAGGCTGTTGGATGCCCTGGAACTGGAGTTACGGACAGTTGTTAGCTGCCATGTGGGTGCTAGGATTAGAACTTGGGTCTTCTGCAAGAACATTCAATGTTCTTAACTGCTGAGCCATCTCTCCAGCCCTTCCATTCTCTTTTAACTGAAAATTTAATATATTTACTCTTAATATAATTGTAGACAAACACTGGCTTCTGCCATTTTGTTGTTTGTTAAATGGTTAGTTATTAATTATGGCATTTATAAACATTATCATTTTTCCTCCTCATACTTATTTTATAGTTGAAGAATCTAAAACCTAGAAATATGAGGTAACAGCCCTAATCTGTGGTGGAGCTGAGCTAAGTAAGATCCCAGCATTGCAACCATCAGTTCTGGTCTAAAAGTTATCTTGATAGTCTCCTGCCTTCCCATCTCACCCTCCAGAGCCATTCTCTACATGCAGTCTGAGAGATCTCTGAAAGATATGGATTCATAGACTTGGGAAGCAGAGGTGGGAAGATTGCAAGGTCTAGGCCAGTCTGGGTTGCATGGAAAGTTCCAGGTCAGCTTGGACCATACAGTAAGACTGTCTCAAAAAGTCAATTAAGAACCAGGCATGGTGGCATGTGCCTTTAGTCCCAGCACTTGGGAGGCAGAGACAGGCAGATCTCAGTGAATTCAAAGCCAACCTGGTCTACTTAGTGAGTTCCAGGCCAGCTGGGAGACCCTGTCTCAAAAAGACCCCCCCCCCAAAAAAAAGGTCAATCAGTAAATTTTAAAATGAAATAAATGAATATGCAAATCCAGTCATATCTCCCTTGCTTCTGATCCTCCAAGGGTTCTACCCAGGGACTGCCTATGCTGGCTCTGTAGCCATTGTGGCTGACATGTATCACTTAGTGATGAGCACAAGGCATCTCAGGAAGAAGAACTTAGGGTTACTGGATATAATCAAACAGCATTTGTAACTATAAAAGTTCTATCCTTTCCTGCCTGGGACTCACAGCACTATTGTCTTGAGTAACACTGACTGGTCTCTGAGTACATCTATCCTAGACCCTTGGAGAGCCAAGAGGATACCCCAGACATGACTATCAGCAGAAAGCTTCTGGTATGGCTTATTCCTGCCACATCCAACTTCACAGTTCTCTCTCTCTCTCTCTCTCTCTCTCTCTCTCTCTCTCTCAGTCCATGAAGATCCTGCAGGATTTGCTCACTGACCTTCATGCACTCAAGATCACCATCGAAACTCTCCAGAAGGATGTGGATGTAATAAAGTATATATTTGAAAAGGTATAGTCATTCCCCTATCCCTATCCTTTACTTGATCATGCTGGTCAGATCCCTGGGGACTAGGGCAGTAAGGAAAATCTAAGAGGCCCATCCTTAGTCAGAGAATGTGACTATAAAGGGAGGAAAAGGAGCTAACCTGCGCCAGCCAAATTGGCCTATCCCCTGAGTTCTCTCTGGTCCCTCTATGCACCTGCTGTAGTAAGCATCAGTGACAAAAATTCAGTTCATCTTGACTTAGGAAAAAATAGAATTTATTGTCTCACTTAAAAAAAATGTGTGTATAAGTATTTTGCCTGCAGTATGTAAGTGCATCACATGTATACAATCCCCACAGAGGCCAGAAGAAGATATTGAATGCTCTGGAACTGGAGTTATGATGGTTGTTAGCCACCATGTGTGTTCCAGGAATCAAACCCAGGTCCTCTGCAAGAACATCCAGTGCTCTTAACCACTCTCTTAACCATCTCTCCAGCTCCATGTGATCTTGTTCTCTAAAAAGCCCAGGGATACCTCCATGTACAGCCAGCTATAGACACTCAGATAACCTTGGCTTCTTTCTCAGTGATGTATTCCTTTGGGTTGGCTTCATTCTCAGGCAGATACTCCTCAAGTCTTGGCAACTCGAGGCTTAATTCCCTCAGCTTAGCAGAAAGGAAATACCCTTTCCTCTCCTAGGAAGCACTATCCACATTTGAAAAGCAGAATAAGCCTAGCATAGGCACATATATGAGCTCCTCCTGTAACTGCATGCCAACAGCCTGAGCACATTCTAGTACCCTACCAAAGAAAGAAAGAGAATCCCTGAAGCCCGAGGCAGCTGCTTCCAGACTAGAGCTAATGAAATTAAGTTGGAGTCAGGAGCCAGGTCTTTACCTCCAGGCCAGCACCACAGCTGAGGTTCAGCCACTTGCCCCAAATAGTGAATCACAGACCAGTATTGGCTAGATCAGGAAGCAGTACTATGAAACACTAGAAAGGACACCTTGAGCAAGTTTGAGAAACAGGTTTTCCTTCAAGGGGCCCACCTCTTGAAGATTCATTGTTCTGTTCTGTTTTGTTCTGTTCTATAACAGGGTCTCTTGTCACCCAGGTTGGCCTCTAACCTGATATGTAGTAGAGGATAACTTTGATCTTCTGATCCTTCTGCCTCCATATCCCAAGTGCTATACTTATAGACATGTATTGCCTGCCACTACTGGTTTTATGTAGTGCTACAGATCAAACCAGGGCCACATACATGCTAGACAAGCACTTTACCATCTGAGCTATATTCTCAGCTCTCCTCTTCAGGGTTCTTACTTTTTGGTTTCGGTTTCTTGAGACAGGGTCTCCCTGTAGCCACAGCTAGCCTGGAACTTACTATACAGACCAAACTGTCCACAAACTCACATAGATCTGCCTGCCTCTGACTGCCAGGTACTGGGATTAAAGATGTGCACCACCATAGCTGGGCATGCTCAGGAGGCAGAGGCAGGTGGATCTCTGTGTTTAAGTCCAGCCTGGTCTACAGAGCAAGTTCTAGGCCAGCTGGGCCTATAGGGAGACCCAGTCTTCAAAAAGACCAAAAGAAAAAAAAAAGATGTCCCACCATGTCTGGCTCTCTTCAAGATTCTTAATGTTCTGCCCATTCAAGGTTCTGAATAGCTCAGGATTTATTAACTACTTTTCAGACCAGCATTTCCCAAACTTTTAATTTATGGAAATTCTTTGACATCTCTTCCTCTCCTGGGAAACTCCATTTTTCCATCTCAAATTCAAACCTAATGTGGTGGCTAGGACCACCCGTACCTCAGCCTCAGATCAGGCTCCTTGAACAGGTAAATCCAGAAAGAGTGGATCTCGTCTGTGAAGACTTGAAAACACAGAACCGGAAGATGGGCGCCCTGCAGCGGGAAGTGGTGAGGGCCCTGAGTCCCAGCCTCCTGCCCTGGGCACTGAGAGCCAGAGGGGTGGGGAGAAGAGCATAGTAGGGAAAGGCTTCACATATATGTGGTGGACAGTGTGCATGGCAAGCCCCCCAGAGCAGGTGTAGAAGCCATCATATCTGCTCCCACTCACAGTTATATTCCCTACCACACAGGTTACTCTCCAGAACAAGATACACGCAGTCCCCAAACCTGAGGACATAGTGCTCTGGAGTAGCCTTCATGAGGCCATGTTCACTTCAGTGAGTAGAGGAAAAGGAGGAGTGGGATAAGGGGAACATGAGACCAGTCTAGCCAGCTCAGTCTTTCTTTTGCAGGTACCTGCAAGGCTGGATCTGGACATGTCCAATATGCTACAGGCCATGGCACCTCCTCCAGAGGCTACCTTTGCCCAGTTTGAGGATGCTGGCCATGCCCATGTCTCACAGTCTATCCATAGCACCATTCCCTTGCAGACTATGGTGCATTTTGAAGCCCCAGGAGTCCTGTCAGAGGATGAATCTGTTCAGGCCATTGAGTTCATCGGCTCCCAGGGGCTAGAGCAGGCTCAGGCTTCCATGTCTGAATTAGGGTTTGGGTCTGCATTTGGGCCTGGGCATGTACCAGGGCCTGATGTGAGACCTTGTTTCATGCCAGCCCCTTGGCCTACACTTGGACCTGCCCCAGGTGTAAGGCCCCCACCACCAAGAGGCTGTCCTGGGCCAGGAGGCTGGCCTGGAGCCACTTGGCCTACGTGGGATTTGGGTGCCTTCCAGGCTGTCGTAGGTCCCTTAGGCCCTGAGGGTCAAATGTACAGGGCCCTTCCCCCAGCCATGGAATTTGGATCATCATGGCCTCATCCATTGCAGCACCACCCTCCTAAACCGGGGTCCCAACTACTCTCAGTTCTTGAAGAAACAGGGGATGAATATTATACTGACTCTCAGGAAGGGACCTCCAAGGATGGGGCTCCCCATGATGAAGCTCCCAAGGACATGACCCACAGAGATAAGGCCTATAAAGATAAGGCCTTAGAAGCCCACTCTAAGGGTTCCCGGCCTGCCCTAAAGAAGCTGAAAGACACTGTTACTATAGCTGCAGCTGCTGCTGCAGCCTATGCAGCTGCTGCAAACTCAGCAGCCCAGGCTGCTCTCAAGGCAGTCAAAGATGCCCCTGCCAGCAAAATGGCTGCCATGGCAACAACTACTGCAGCATCAGGACCCTTAGGGGCCTTTTCAGATGTCCTGGGTGCAGCGTCTAGCCGTGGAGCCACCAACTTCATGCCCTTCAGTGATGATGGTGAGGATGTGGAAGATTTGCCTATAGACTCTGAAGAGTTCTCTCCGCCAGTCTTTCCTCCCATTACACCAAAGACAGCCCTGTCTCAAGCCATGCTGGCTGCCATGCAGGCTGTGAGTACTGAAGACAAGAAGAAGGCTGTTCAGTACTCCATGAGCCATATAGCCCAGATACCTGTCAGACATAACTCTCTGAAAGAAGAACTTACCCATCTGTCAACCAACCTGCAGCAGCGCTTGACTTACCTAGGTAGGCTTGGCCAGCCCAGGGGAGGGCAGTAAAGGCTCAGGACCTTCCTACAGCTTTCCTCCTTAGGTTTCCTCAGCAAACCCTGCATTCAAACATTAGCCACTCATTCCTTTGGCTTAAACACTAGCTGCTTCTTAGTAGTCTATTTTTACCTTGATATTGAACTCTTGATATTCCTGCCTCCATTTCCTGAGTCCTGGGATTACAGTACCATGCCCAGCTTCCATGTGTTCTTTGATTTTTAAAAACTGTGCTAGAAAATGTACCATTACCTCCAAGTCCCCCAGGCTTACTACATTTCTTTGGGACATGGCTGTGCTTCAGGACAAGCACAAGTTCTAGCCAACCATCTTCCTCCTTCAATCCCTCCAGCAACCACACCCTTCTTTTGCTTTCAGCTAACAAGGGAAGCGCCGTTAAACTTGGCAATACAATGAACGTACTAGAGGAAAAGATTGGTAACCTCCAGAAAGCCAGGCTACAGGTCAGTGGTGCTTGCAGAAAGGAGCTTTTGAAAAGATTAATGGCTTGGAGTGAGCTGGAGACCAGTATCCTGACCTTCATCCCTACTGGATGCAGCTGATTTGTAGTTGAAAAGGGCCTTGGGAAAGTGAGTGGGATTGGGATAGCAGCTGCAGACATGTAAAATAATCCAGCTAGTGCATGGTTCTTGGACAGGAAGCTCTGTGGTTCCTGTCAACAAGTGTTTAATGTGGCTGTCAGATGTCAGGAGTGCACAAGCCTAGTACCTCATCTTGGCCTCAGGACCCTTCTATTCATGGCAGCCTTGGAAGCAGAGGCCCTGGATGACTGTCTACCCTGTTTAGGAAGAAGAACTTGAGAGAGTTTGGGGCCACCAGATAGAGTTGATGAAGAATCACTACATGGTGCTGGACAGGACAGTGGAAAAGCTCCAGATTCAAATGGATAATTTCAAGGTTTGGAGGTTTGGGGACTGGGAAGGTATAGGAGAATTCCTCCTCAGGGCACTGTGACCCCCCCCCCAAGGTTGTGCAGAAGGGCTGTACTGAAGCCTGGAGAAACAGAGGACATTTTACTGTGTATAAATTATACTTCAATTAAAAACGAATCCGGTGTGGTGGTGCACGCACTTGGGAGGCAGAGGCAGGTGGATCTCTGTGACTTCAAGGCCAGCCTGGACTACATAGTGAGTTTCAGGCCAGCTGGGGCTACAGGGAGTCCCTGTCTCAAAAAGACCAAAAAAAACCCAAAATTGAACCTAGGCCTCATTCATTACTTTTTGAGACAGAGCCTTACTAAGTTGCCCAGAATAGCTTTGAATTCATTATGTGCCCCAGGCAGATCTTGAACTCAAGATCTTTCTGTTTCAGCTTCTCAAGTAGCTAAGATTACAGGTATTCACAACTCTGCCCAAATTTGTGGGGGCTTCTGGTTCCAGGTCAAGGAGCTGTTGACTTGGTAGGTTTTATAAGGATATGAAGGCAAAGCGGGAGGGCTGAAGCTAGCCCATGGCATCGTGCTCCCAAGCTCATTACAGTACGATCAGGACACACATACAAGGCAACTTTGAACAAAGAACTCTCAAAAGAGGAGCCAGTTTGTAGCCTGGAATGCAGAGGTAGCAGGGAGAATTCACCATCTTTAGATGTGCATAGATGGAGGCTGTACAAAGGTGAATGATATACAGAACTGAATACTTGGATCTTGGAGGGCACCACTGACCAGAAGCCACATTCTCCCCTGCCAAACTCTGGGCTCCCCACCTTTTTTTGTCTTTTTGAGACAGGGTCTCCCTGTAGCCCCAGCTGGCCAGGAGCTCACTATGTAGACCAGGCTGATTAAAGGCGTGCACCACCAAGCCTGGCATGGGCTCTCTATTTTTAAAAAATATTTTATTTATTATTTTTACTTTATGTGTATGAGTATATTGCCTGCATGTATGTCAGTGCACCCGTGTTGTACAATGCCCATGGAAGTCAGAAGAGAGCATAGGATTCCCCAGAACTGAAGTTAAGGACATTTGTTAGCCTTCATGTGGGTGCTGGAAACCAAACCTGGGTCCTCTACAAGAGCAGCCATCTTTTCAGCCCCTGGGCTGTCTATTAATCTCAGATCTTATGAGAGGCCTGAGTCACCATGTCCTGAAGACATCTTGGGCTCCCCCTCTCCCCCTGCACACAGAAACTGGAGACAGCTTAATTATGTCTGCTGTGTTTCCCACATGATACTAAGCCCTGCACAAGAGGAAGATGGGTTATAATGTTTGCCTCCAAGTAGCTGTCACTTAGTGAAAGGCCTTCCAAACAATGTCAAAATGGAGCATGTTGAAGTTTGTCCCAATTTTCTTCCTGGCTCTTGTGCCATCAAGATTTAACTGCTTATAGAAGTTAACCCTGAATCTAAAATGAGGCTTTGTATACACTCATTAAATATACATTAAATATTTTGTAGGGCCGGGCGTGGTGGCACATGCCTTTAAATCCCAACACTCAGGAGGCAGAGGCAGGCAGCCTGGTCTACATAGTGAGTTCCAGGACAGCTGGGGCTACAGGGAGACCCTGTCTCAAAAAGACCAAAAAAAATTTTTTTTGGTGAGCTGGTGAGATGGTTCAGCATGTAAGGATGTTTGCCACCAAGCCTGACCACCAGAATTCTATCCCTGGGACCCACATGGTTGAAGGAGAGAACCAACTCTCAAAAGTTGTCCTCACATTTGCACTGTGGCATGAATGTGCCATACACATATACATGCAAATAAATAAATAAAAATACACACACACACATACACACACACACACACACACACTGTGGGGGCAGAGACAGGAGGATCACTGGGACTTGCTGGCTACCAGCCTAACTCCAAGTTCAGTGAGAGACCCTGTCTCGAGGGAATAAGATGGAAAGTAATGGAGGAAGATACCAGATGTCCTCCTCTAGCCTTCACAGATGCACAGACACACACACTACACACAAAGAATAAAATTTAAATGATTATTTTTAGTATTTTGTTTTGGTTTTTGAAACGGTCTCCCTGTAGCTCCAGCTGACCTGGAACCTGCTATGTAGACCAGGATGACTTTGATCTCACAGAGATCAGACTGCCTCTACCTCCCAAGTGCTGGGATTAAAAGCATGCATCATCATACCTAGCTCAATGATTTTTCTTTTAAGTCTAAGAGCTCAATTAATTCTTACCTACTTATACACTTATGTGATCCCCACCCAGTCAAGGTAGAGACATCTCTTTGACTTCGAAAATTACCTTCCCCTCTATGGGCAGTAGTACTTGCCTATAATCTCAGCACTCAGGAGTCTGAAGCAAGAGAATTGTGAGTTTGAGATTAGCTTGAGTTACAGAACAAAGCCCTGTCTCAAAGTATAAACAAAAACAACAAAAAAAGTTCTTTTCTCAGGGAATACCAATTATGCAGAGAAAGGCACTATTGCATCGTCTGTTACCCTAGATGAGTTTTGCCTGTTTTGGGACCTCATGGGATTATAGTCTGTGATTATTTATGATGGTGCTCTGTGGGACCTTTCAGAGAGATTGTCTTTGTAGACAAAATACCTTAATAAACTACTGGGGGTAAAAAGATGAGACCATATCAGGCAGGGCACAAGTTAGTAAGACTGTTGAAGCTTACTGAGTGCTGAAATCCCAGCACTCAGGAGGCTGAGGCTAGCCTGGGCTACATACAGAGACCTTGTCTAAAATAAGAAAGGTTCAGTGAGGTGGGTAAAGGCTTGCAAGGTAAAGGTGCTTGCTGCACAAGCCTGGTGACCTGAATTGGATCCCAGGAATCCATGTAAAGGTAGAAAGAGGAGTGATTACCACAAGTTGTCAGGTGTGGTGGATACATCTTTAATCCCAGCTCATGGGAGGTTGAGGCAGGAAGATCAAGAGTTCAAGATCGTTCTCAGATATATATTGAGTTTGAGACCAGCCTAGGTTACATGAGATCCTGTCTCATAAAAACAAAAGGTTAGGGGGCTGGAGAGATGGCTCAGCAGTTAAGAGCACTGGCTGCTCTTGCAGAAGACCCAGGTTCGGTTTCCAGCACCCACATGGCAGCTAACAACCATCTATAACTCCAGTTCCAGAGGATCTGATGCCCTCTTCTGACTTCCATGGGTATTGTATGACATGGGTACATGCAAACAATAGTCTTATACACATAATTTTTTGTGTGTCTTTTTGAGACAGGGTCTTCCTGTAGCCCCAGCTGTCCTGGATTCACCAGGGAGACCAGGCTGGCCTCGAACTCACAGAGATTCACCTGCCTCTGCCTCCCGAGTGCTGGGATTAAAGGCGTGTGCCACCATGCACAGCACCACATAAAATTTTTTAAAATAAAAATTTAAAAATATTAGGAATTGGGCTGAAGAGATGGCTCAGCAGTTAAGAACACTGACTGTTCTTGCAGAAGACACATGGCAGCTAACAACTGTCCATAGGGGATCTGACAGCCTCTTCTGACATCCGTGGGCATTGCACAACACAGGTGCACTTACCTATATGCAGGCATAACACTCATACACATAAAATAAAAATAATAAATACAATATTTTAAAAAATATTAGGAATGTCCACCATATAATTTTGAGGTTTTTAATCTCTGGGACAAGAAGTATCTTTCAAAGTCCTGCTGCATACACTTGAGTTTGCATTTGCTTTGGGGAGGATGTTTCAGAGAAGGGACTGGTTGCTTAGCTGGGTCAGTACCTGAGAGAAGCCACAAATGCAACAGAGAACAGGTGACCAAAGAACCTCAGAATCCTCCCAAACCATAAGAAGGTCTTTAGATGTCCTATAGATATGGAATCTCCATTTCAAAAAGTTTATACTTGCCAGGTGTGCTGGCACAGGTCTTTAATCTCAGCACTTAGGAGGCAGAGGTAGGCTTATCTACATAGTGAGTTCCAGGCCAGCCAGCCACATAGTGAGACCTATCTCAAATACAAAGAAGCTTATACAGGCCAGCAGGCACATTTCCAAGTATAAAAGTCAAGGTAAGAGATGTCTCTGGTGGTTTTCATAAATGCCACTAATGTCCAGTGTGCTATCATCTGCCTCCAGTTTTTCTATGTGAGCTGAGTCATACTGTTGGTTCTTGTCTATGAAACTGTATAGCCAATAGGCAGATCCCAATACAGCCTCCCATATCAGCTTGAGAATTGGCTGCAAGTCCTCCCACCCACACTGTAGAACTGACCAAGCATTTAATCCTGCCTTGTCTCTGGACTCTGCTAAGGCTCAGAAAGTTACCCATGTAAGGAAGCTTATCAGCCCCATAGAGAACTCCATCAGTCCAAACAGAGCAGATACCACTTTGTGCCATTCTCCATCCTTATCAAAGAGTGGCTGTGCAATAGTGAGTCACACTTAAGTATGTATCAGAACCTTTGAAACTGTGTAGTACCCTCTTACAACTGCATGAGATGGGCCTCTGCAACCAATAGGATATTGCAGAAATGTGTGACTTCAGATGCAGGGTCGGAAAAGGTACTGTGGCCCTCTGAATCTCTGTTGACTCCAGGTGCTCCTTGGCTTGTGGATGCATCACTTCCTTCACCTCTATGGTCACATGTCCTTTCTGTGCATCTGTGTGTCTTCACATGGTTTTCTAAGGATGTCAGTTATTGGATTGAGAGTATTCCTTAATCCAGTATGATTCCATATTACCTTATCTAATTATATCAGCAATGAGCTGAGCTGGCCTTAAACATCTAGGGAACCAAATCACATACACTGGTTTATGCTTCCATGGTTCTGCCTCTCGTGAAACCATCTCTAATGGCAGCTTGTCCCCAATCTCATATTCCTTCTCTTGTGTACCAGTCACTCTGAGCTTGTGAGCCTGAGCCTTCTAATCCAGCCACCTGCCTGCTGTCCACCTGGCCCTGGTTCCCTTCCTAGCACATGGCAAAGGTGGAGACACAAAGTAGCTGTTACCCTCAAGGTTTCAAGAAAGGCTGACTTGCCTCTGCTCTGTGTTTAGACTCTCCAGGCTGAAATCAAAAGGCTGGAAATTAACAAGGTGGATAAAACCAAGATTGATCAGGAGCTGAGAGAAGTGAGTAAGCAGAGGGGCCTCTGCCTCCCACCCCCCATTAACCCTAAACCCCTGCTTTCCCACCCAAGGGAACTAAAAAACAGGCAAAGCCAGCCAGAGAGCCTTCCAGAATTTCCTCTCTCTATCCATACAGTAAAACAAAGAGGCTTCTTAAAAGTTACCCATCAGGCTAGAGAGATGGCTCGGTGGTTAAGAGCACTGACTGCTCTTGCAGAGGACCTGGGTTTGATTCCCAGCACCCACAGGGCAGCTAACAACTGGAGACACAAAGTAGCTGTTACCCTCAAGGTTTCAAGAAAGGCTGACTTGCCTCTGCTCTGTGTTTAGACTCTCCAGGCTGAAATCAAAAGGCTGGAAATTAACAAGGTGGATAAAACCAAGATTGATCAGGAGCTGAGAGAAGTGAGTAAGCAGAGGGGCCTCTGCCTCCCACCCCCCATTAACCCTAAACCCCTGCTTTCCCACCCAAGGGAACTAAAAAACAGGCAAAGCCAGCCAGAGAGCCTTCCAGAATTTCCTCTCTCTATCCATACAGTAAAACAAAGAGGCTTCTTAAAAGTTACCCATCAGGCTAGAGAGATGGCTCGGTGGTTAAGAGCACTGACTGCTCTTGCAGAGGACCTGGGTTTGATTCCCAGCACCCACAGGGCAGCTAACAACTGTTCAGTAACTCCAGTTCCAGGGGAATCCAATACCCTCTTCTGACCTCCTTGGCATTACACGACATGGGTGCACTTAAATACATGCAGGCAATACACACATACAAATAAAGTAAAAATAATTTTAAAAACGTTACCCATCCATTCCTCTTTTCAGTGACTGGGGATTAGTGATACTCTGTTATAGGAATTTAAAAATTAGACATCAGGCTGGGAATGTAGCTTAGCTGATAGGGTGCTTGCTTATTATACATAAGGCCCTGAGTTCAATCCCTAGCACCACATAAACTCTGCATGGTGGCACATGCTTATAATCCTAGCAGTGAAAACAAGAGGATCAGGAGCTCAAGGTCACCCTTGAATATCTGCTATAAAGCTACTTGGGATACATGAGACCTTGTCTCCAGAAGCAAAAATAAAAAACCACAGATAAGAGGATCAGGAGCTCAAGGTCACCCTTGAATATCTGCTATAAAGCTAACTTGGGATACATGAGACCTTGTCTCCAGAAGCAAAAATAAAAAACCACAGGCTAGCAGGAATGGCTCATTAGGTAAAGGCACTTGCTGCCAAGCCTGACGACCTGAGTTCAATACCCAGGACCCACATGGTAGAGGGACAGGGCTGCAATTTGTCCTTTGACTGCCACACAAACAAGCAAAAAAACAATAAAGGTGATAATTTTTTTTTGAAATCACACATCAACCTCCCTGTCCATAGAAAAACCTTCGTTCCTATCCCATGATTGTATTTGAGCCACTGTAGACTACAGAGCTGAACTTAAGCCAAGGCTAGACATTCATGGCTTGAAATAAAAAACACCAAGCAAAGGATTCAGAGGTAGTCTTCTCCAGCAACCTTGCCACCCTGAGCCCTGTCTCTTCCTAGAAAGCTGACAAGGGTGCAGTGGCAAGCAAGGCAAACCGGACCGACCTGGAGGCTGTGGCAACAGAGCTAAACGAGATGGTTCAGAGCATGTTCTTGAAGATCACGACCCATGAGAATGACTGGAAGAAATCTCTAAAGCATATCAGGAAGGACTTGAACACCAAGGTGCGTCTACCTGTACTAGTAACACTTGCTATATAACAAATTGCCTCAGAACTTAGCAGCCTCAAAGAGCAAATGCTGATGGTTTTGAGGAGCAAGAATTTGGAAGCAGCTTAGCTGGGTGGCTTAGGGTCTGTGGCCCACAATGTCAGAGTGATGGTGTCATTCTGAGCTGTATCATCTGAATGAGCTGAGGAGCTATTTCAAAGATGGCGCCCTCATGTGACTGCTGGCAAGATGCTTCAGTTTCTCATATAAGGACTCCTCCTCAGAGTCACTTGAGCAGCCTTACAATATGGCAGCTAACATCCTTCCCCCTAGCAAGTGATTCAACAGCAAAAAGAATGTGCAGTGTCTTTGTGACTTCACAGTAGGAGCCACCCTCCCTCATCATTTCTGTACCGTCTGCTTGGTTACACAAGTCAGACCTATTCAGTGTGAGAGGTGATGATTTGAGTGGATCCAAGCCATCTATCTGGGAGCCTTCCTTCCAGAACTCTGCATGGTACATGCAAATGGACAGGGTGAGGTAGAAGAGGCTTTCCGCAGAAGGACCATGCCTATCATGGATTTGTTCATTGGTCATTCAGCGACTGCCTTAGCTTCCACACCTGGAAAAATGTGGACCAAGAGTCCTGTCCCACCACCTCTTGTACAACCTCACAGACTCAGTAGTGACTGTGTCATGTAGCTCTTGTAACTGCAGTAGTTGTAGCCAAAAGAAACCTGGCTTAGAATCAGGTAGTTCTTGGTTTGAGTCTTGCCATGAGGCTCAATTTTCCTATCTGTAAAATGAGGATTGATTAATTTGTCAGTTACTCGTGGGGTCCCAGTTGTGCTCCTCACTAGGTAAGCAATGAGCAAAGCAGATGGGGGCAGTAGAGACATGTTTGGCAGAGATAGGGCACAAATCAATGCAAAGTCACAACCTCATAGCATTCCACAGACCAGCTGACCTGTTTTTCTTCAGTAAATCAATGCAAGGGTAGGAGAAAATGGAGATAGATATACAGATTATTCTAAACTAAAAGAGCCACAGGAGCTGGGCATGGTGGCACTCACCCTTAATCCCAGCACTCAGGAGGCAGAGACTGGCAGATCTCTGTGAGCTTGTGGCCAACCTGGTCAACATAGCAAGTCCTAGGCCAGCTGGGGCTACAGGGAGACCTGTCTCAAAAAAAATAAATAAATAAAAATAAAAGGTCACAAGAGTGCAAACAACCAGCTGACAACAGATGAGGAGGTTTTGCCTCTTGCTGCAGTGGAACTGATTCTAAAAAACAGCATGTAATCCAGGCATTCAGGAGGCTGAGGAAGGAAGATTACAAATTCAAGGCCAGCTTGAGCTACAGAATGAGTCTGAGGTCTGTCTTAGGCTCCATAGCATGACCCTGTCTCAAAGGAAAAAAAAATAGTCAAAAATAGACAAATCAGTTAGATGTGGTGGCACAAGCCTTTAATCCCAGCACTTGGGAGGTGGAGGCAGGCGAATCTGAGTTCAAAGCCAGCCTGGTCTACATAGAGAGTTCCAGGCCAGCAGGTCTACAGGGAGACTCTGTTTCAAATTATATAT